>NW_028260368.1:5074085-5119085 GCF_056163025.1 Triticum urartu | reverse complement strand
TGATATCTAATATGACATCCGATTTGTCAAAGGGATTGGATTGGTGACTTACCCATTCAGTGACTTTGGCACTGGACGTTCCAAAAACGGGTACTATCGGATCGGGTGAATTAGAGAATAGACAGAGGTCCGTTGGCATTTCAGCCTTTCTTCTCCTTTCAGGGCCTATCCGAAAGAGAATCCAGTACCTCTTGGTCCTGAATATCAGAATAGGACGAACGAACCGGCCTCCGCGGATATCTTTGCTTCGGAACAAAACCCTGCAATCAAATAGATTGTCCCAAGGGCGCCATATTCTAGGAGCCCAAGTTATGCTATTGAAAATTCGTTCCTCTAGCAGTTCCGGTTTGAGCATTCCGTTCCCTTTTTCAAACTCCACTTCTTTTCATATAGCAATCCCTGATCAAAGAGAGAACAATATCCATTTCAAAACATTTCTAACAGATTCCTTAGTTCGGACCGACGAAGTAATGTCACTCGACTATTATCAACCTGACTGCAATCTTTTTCTGTCGGTAAGGATTGCACCAGAGCACCTTCTACTTCTAATAGGCCATGAACTATAGATAGAGAAGAATCATTCTGAGCGAGTACATAAGAAGCGATCCACTTTTTTTCATCGGTTCCAGGGGAAGACCAAAGATCTTGCGCGGCAGGTCCGCCAGAAAAACTCAAAAGAGAAAGAAGTCTCGTTAATCTCTTCATGCTCGTTCCAAGTTCGAAGTACCTTTTGGCCAAAGAAAAACCCGCTTCCTGACACGATTGCCTCTTTATCTTTATATAGATAGATTCTATGGGGTTATTACTTAGTAAGTCTATTTTGTACAAGAGCCCCTCCTATCTGATAGAAAAGGGTCCCATGATCCCGAGCCGATCTTACCTTGGCTCGCAAACCCCAAGTTTGTCTATGAAGAGCTAATCTAATTGTATTTTTTTCTAGAATGGATTTCTTATGTGGAATACTAATGGATAGGGCTTCGTTGCTAAGTGCTACAAGATCTAGTGCACTGGAACTCGTGGTTATGGACCCGAATCCTTTAGTATGGAACATTGTCTTTTCCAAGTAAAAACCCCTAGTATATGAAAGAATGAAAAGGTGCTTTCGTTCTTGTGGAATAAGAAGCCCTCGTACCTTAATGAAAGGAAAATCGTAATTTTTCGTTAGGTATTTGACCAAATAGGATCGTCCAGTTCCTACAGAACCTATCACTAAAATACCCGATAGGGCTAAGCGGAACGAAAAGGGTTTTCCATGAGATGGTAAATGAAAACGATTAGTCCCACACGAGGTTTGGGAATAAGTGATTGTCTGATAATGAGCAAGGAATATACGTCTTTCTGCTAAAGAGGATCTATTAAACTCATAATTCATTAGATCCTTGTTATCAATGCCAACTAGGTATCATAAGTAAATGGATCCCGGTTGTTCAATCCTTTGATAACCAAGGTCATTCTTTGCTAAAGAGAAATGATCACTATGAGTCAGACTCAATAGAATTGGATCCATTCCAAATAGCGAGAATTAGGATTCTTGATCCCTCTCAATCTCTCTTTCAATTCGAGGATCCAGAGAGGTGTTTTCATAGTCATCTCCGAATATTTGCCATCTCGGAATATTTTCGATTTCATTTTTCTATGATATGTCTTTCTATATGAAAATTGGTTATTTACGATGTACGATGATCCCTGTTAAGCATCCATGGCTGAATGGTTAAAGCGCCCAACTCATAATTGGTAAATTTGCGGGTTCAATTCCTGCTGGATGCACACGAACGGGAACATTCCATAAGTCTATTGGAACTGGCTCTCTATCCATGGAATCTCATCCATCATCCATACATAACGAATTGGTATGGTATATTCATACCATAACATAAGAACAATAAGAACTCGAATTCTTATCGATACTGGAACTCAGAGCATAGGAGGGAAAGTCGATTTATGGATGGAATCAAATACGCAGTATTTACAGAAAAAAGTCTTCGTTTATTGGGAAAGAATCAATATACTTTTAATGTCGAATCGGGATTCACTAAGACAGAAATAAAGCATTGGGTCGAACTCTTCTTTGGTGTTAAGGTGGTAGCTGTGAATAGCCATCGACTACCTGGAAAAGGTAGAAGAATAGGACCTATTCTGGGCCATACAATGCATTACAGACGTATGATCATTACCCTTCAACCGGGTTATTCTATTCCACTTCTAGATAGAGAAAAAAACTAAAGGAGAATACTTAATAATACGGCGAAACATTTATACAAAACACCTATCCCGAGCACACGCAAGGGAACCGTAGACAGGCAAGTGAAATCCAATCCACGAAATAATTTGATCCATGGACGGCACCGTTGTGGTAAAGGTCGTAATTCCAGAGGAATCATTACCGCAAGGCATAGAGGGGGAGGTCATAAGCGCCTATACCGTAAAATAGATTTTCGACGGAATCAAAAAGACATATCTGGTAGAATCGTAACCATAGAATACGACCCTAATCGAAATGCATACATTTGTCTCATACACTATGGGGATGGTGAGAAGAGATATATTTTACATCCCAGAGGGGCTATAATTGGAGATACTATTGTTTCTGGTACAAAAGTTCCTATATCAATGGGAAATGCCCTACCTTTGAGTGCGGTTTGAACTATTGATTTACGTAATTGGAAGTAACCAATTAGGTTTACGACGAAACCTAGAAATCGATCACTGATCCAATTTGACTACCTCTACGGGATAGACCTCAACAGAAAACTGTTGAGTAACGGCAGCAAGTGATTGAGTTCAGTAGTTCCTCATAGAAAATTATTGGCTCTAGAGATATGGTAATATGGAGAAGACAAAATTGTTTGAAGCACGCACAGAACCGGAAGCGCCCCTTGTTTCAAAGAGAGGAGGACGGGTTATTCACATTTAATTTGATGGTCAGAGGCAAATTGAAAGCTAAGCAGTGGTAATTAAGACCCCCGGGGGAAAATAGGGATGTCTCCTACGTTACCCATAATATGTGGAAGTATCGACGTAATTTCATAGAGTCATTCGATCTGAATGCTACATGAAGAACATAAGCCAGATGACGGAACGCAGAGACCTAGGATGTAGAAGATCATAACATGAGCGATTCGGCAGATTTGGATTCCTTTCCTATATATCCACTCATGTGGTACTTCATCATATGATTCATATAAGATCCATCTGTCTAGAGATCGTCATATACATCTAGAAAGCCGTATGCTTTGGAAGAAGCTTGTACAGTTTGGGAAGGGGTTTTTTGAGAGAAAAGAAGAATCTACTTCAACCGATATGCCCTTAGGCACGGCCATGCATAACATAGAAATCACACGTGGAAGGGGTGGGCAATTAGCTAGAGCAGCAGGTGCTGTAGCGAAACTCATTGCAAAAGAGGGTAAATCGGCCACTTTAAGATTACCATCTGGGGAGGTCCGTTTAGTATCCCAAAACTGCTTAGCAACAGTCGGACAAGTGGGTAATGTTGGGGTGAACCAAAAAAGTTTGGGTAGAGCCGGATCTAAGTGTTGGCTAGGTAAACGCCCCGTAGTAAGAGGGGTAGTTATGAACCCTGTGGACCACCCCCATGGGGGCGGTGAAGGGAAAGCTCCCATTGGTAGAAAAAAACCCACAACCCCTTGGGGTTATCCTGCGCTTGGAAGAAGAACTAGGAAAAGGAAAAAATATAGCGATAGTTTTATTCTTCGTCGCCGTAAGTAAATACGTAACTAGGAATATGGAAAATTGCATTTTTGGAATTTGCAATAATGCGATGGGCGAACGACGGGAATTGAACCCGCGCATGGTGGATTCACAATCCACTGCCTTGATCCACTTGGCTACATCCGCCCCTTATCCAGCTAAAGGATTTTTTTCTTTTTTCCATTGATCATTATTCTATTTATTCTGACCTCCGTACTTCGATCGAGATATTGGACATAGAATGCCACTCTTTAAAAAGGAAAAAAGGAGTAATCAGCTGTGACACGAAAAAAAAACGAATCCTTTTGTAGCTCATCATTTATTGGCAAAGATAGAAAAGGTCAATATGAAGGAGGAGAAAGAAACAATAGTAACGTGGTCCCGGGCATCTAGCATTCTACCCACAATGGTTGGCCATACAATCGCGATTCATAATGGAAAGGAACATATACCTATTTACATAACAAATCCTATGGTAGGTCGCAAATTGGGGGAATTCGTGCCTACTCGGCATTTCACGAGTTATGAAAATGCAAGAAAGGATACTAAATCTCGTCGTTAACTGAATTCTGAATAGAAAGATTAAGAAGAAAAAAAGATTCAAAATAAAGACAGAAATACCCAATATCTTGCTAGAACAAGATATTGGGTATTTCTGTCTTCAAAAATTCTTATATGTTAGCAGAAAAACCTTATCCATTAATAGATGGAACTTCAACAGCAGCTAAGTCTAGAGGGAAGTTGTGAGCATTACGTTCGTGCATTACTTCCATACCAAGGTTAGCACGGTTGATGATATCAGCCCAAGTATTAATAACGCGACCTTGACTATCAACTACAGATTGGTTGAAATTGAAACCATTTAGGTTGAAAGCCATAGTACTAATACCTAAAGCAGTGAACCAGATTCCTACTACAGGCCAAGCAGCCAAGAAGAAGTGTAAAGAACGAGAGTTGTTGAAACTAGCATATTGGAAGATTAATCGGCCAAAATAACCATGAGCAGCCACAATATTATAAGTTTCTTCCTCTTGACCAAATTTGTAACCCTCATTAGCGGATTCATTTTCAGTAGTTTCCCTGATCAAACTAGAGGTTACCAAGGAACCATGCATAGCACTGAATAGGGAACCGCCGAATACACCAGCTACACCTAACATGTGGAATGGATGCATAAGGATGTTGTGCTCTGCCTGGAATACAATCATAAAGTTGAAAGTACCAGAGATTCCTAAAGGCATACCATCAGAAAAGCTTCCTTGACCAATAGGGTAAATCAAGAAAACAGCAGTAGCAGCTGCAACAGGAGCTGAATATGCAACAGCAATCCAAGGACGCATACCCAGACGGAAACTAAGTTCCCACTCACGACCCATATAACAAGCTACACCAAGTAAGAAGTGTAGAACAATTAGCTCATAAGGACCACCATTGTATAACCACTCATCAACAGATGCAGCTTCCCAAATTGGGTAAAAGTGCAATCCGATCGCCGCAGAAGTAGGGATAATAGCACCAGAGATAATATTGTTTCCATAAAGTAAAGAACCAGAAACAGGCTCACGAATACCATCAATATCTACTGGAGGGGCAGCGATGAAGGCGATAATAAATACAGAAGTTGCGGTCAATAAGGTAGGGATCATCAAAACACCGAACCATCCGATGTAAAGACGATTTTCAGTGCTAGTTATCCAGTTGCAGAAGCGACCCCACAGGCTTGTACTTTCGCGTCTCTCTAAAATTGCAGTCATGGTAAGATCTTGGTTTATTCAAATTGCAAGGACTCCCAAGCACACGTATTAACTAGAATATAGATAATAGAAGGCTTGTTATTTAACAGTATAACATAGACTATATACCAATGTCAACCAAGTCAGCCCAAAGATTAGCTATCCATATAACTAAATTAACCAAACCAATAATTTTGTATTTGTAAATGAAGTGAGTCAAAGTGAAAAACTTTGATGGGTCTTTTCTATATGGGTTGCCCGGGACTCGAACCCGGAACTAGTCGGATGGAGTAGATAATTCTTCCTTGTTACAATAGAGAAAAATCCCTCCCCAAATCGTGCTTGCATTTTTCATTGCACACGACTTTCCCTATGTAGAAATAGCCAATTTCTATTCCAAAGAGGAAGTTCTACTAATTTTTTTAATTAGTAAGTTGATTCACCTACTCTTTATTATAATAAAAAGAACATTTCAGAATGAAAAATAGAAAAGTTTTTTCTTGATCATTTATCAACCCTTTCCTGTTTCTTAATTTCGTCTAATGATTAATTAAGAGGGTTGACCAGGTCATTGATACGTATAATATCCAAATACCAAATAGCTCAGTGTGTGATCCACAGAAAGAAAAAAGAGTTGTTTTGGTGAACATCAAAGAAAAAACTTGCTCTTCTTCCATAAAAAATTCTTCTAAAAATGCCGAACCCAATCGTTGCATAAAAGTTCGTACCGTGCTTTTATGTTTACGAGCTAAAGTTCTAGCACATGAAAGTCGAAGTATATACTTTAGTCGATACAAAGTCCGTTTTTTCGAAGATCCACTATGATAATGAAAAAGATTTCTACATATCCGACCAAATCGATCAAGAATATCCCAATCTGATAAATCTGTCCAAATGGGTTTACTAATAGGATGCCCCGATCCAGTACAAAATTGAGCTTTTGATAAGTATCCTATGAGGAGAGTAGCGGGGACTATGGTATCGAATTTTTTCATTCGAGTATCTATTAGAAATGAATTCTCCAGCATTTGATTCCTTACTAACAAAGAACTTTTTTGTACACTTGAAAGGTACCCCATAAAATCGAAGCAAGAGTTTGCTAATTGGTTTATATGGATTCTTCGCGGCTGAGTCCAAAAACAGAAATAATATTGCCAGAAATTGATAAGGTAGCATTTCCATTTCTTCTTCAAAAAAAAAGTGCCTTTTGATGCAAGAATTGCCTTTCCTTGATATCGAACATAATGCATAAGAGGATCCATAAAGAACCATAGGGTTTTCCGAGAAAAACCAGGGTACATTATCCCAAAATGTTCCATCTTCCTAGAAAAGTGGATTCGTTCCAGAAAAGTTCCAGAAGATGCTAATGGTAAGCAAGAAGATTGTTTACGAAGAAACAACAAAAAAAATTCATATTCTGATACATAAGAGTTATATAGGAATTGAAATAGTCTTTTATTTTCTTTTTGAAAAAAAAAAATGGATTTCATTGAAGTAATAAAACTATTCCAATTCGAATAATAGTTGAGAAAGAATCGCAATAAATGCAAAGATGGAACATCTTGGATACGGTATTGAAGGAGTTGAACCAGGATTTCCAAATGGATAGGATAGGGTATTTCTATATGTGATAGATAATCCAAATGCAAAAATTTGTCTTCTAAAAAGGGAAATATTGAATGAATAGAGCGTAAATTCTGAAACTTTGGTATTTCTTTTTCTTTCAGACAAAAAAATTCCCGTAGCGAGAATGGGATTTCCACAACGATCGCAAACCCTTCAGATAGAATCTGAGAATAAAACTCAGAATAAAAATAATTTTTGTAATCCAATAATCGATCTTGGTTAGGATGATTAACCGAGTTATCCAAAAAATTCTGCTGATACATTCGAATAATTAAACGTTTCACAAGTAGTGAACTAAATTTCTTGTTATTACAACTAACAACTATTTCCACAGGTTCAGAACCATTTAATCCATAATGGTGGGCAAATGCATAAATATATTCCTGAAAGAGAAGTGGGTAGACAAAGTATTGTTGACGAGATTTATGTTTTTCTGAATACCCTTCGAATTTTTCCATTTGTATTTCTACTTGAATCAGAGAGAAGAAGCATTTCTCGGTTTATCGAATGATGATACATAGTGCAATATGGTCAGAACAGGGTGTTGCATTTTTAATACAAACCCTGGAAAGAAAGGGAGTCTAATCCACAGATCTTTTTCTGCTCCTTTTCTACCCAATTAGTTTATGTTTGTTCTAATTAAAAAAAAAGAACAGAACAAGTTTTTTATTTTTGCAGGCCAATCGCTCTTTTGACTTTGGAATACAGCCTCTTTATCAATATACTGCTTCTTTTACACATTCAATCCATAACATCCCTTATTCAATCCATAATCAAGAATAATTAGGATTTCTAAAAAAAAAAAGAAAAAATAAAGGGTCCACTCATAGGAAAACCCAACCTTTCCCCGCATCCGGCACTAATCTATTTTTAACGTCTAATTAGAGCGGGGAATCATTCCAATTAGGAAGTTCAGCTCGTTGCTTTTTATTTTACCAGAATTGGAGCCAGGCTCTATCCATTTATTCATTAGACCCAGAAAATCGTAATTTTGGATTCCATTCAAAAAAGATTGATTTTATTACGACATGCTATTTTTTCCATTCATTACCTTTGAGGATCAGTCGTGGTCTTCTAGACTCTACCAAGAGTCTGGACGAATTTGTTGTTTCATCCAAATGTGTAAAAGATCATAGTCGCACTTAAAAGCCGAGTACTCTACCATTGAGTTAGCAACCCAGATAAAAAAAGGATCTTAGATACGATCGAAATCCAAAAATCAATGGAATTACACCGCGCGCTTCTGTCAAAACATTGAACTAGCAAGACATCAAAAGATTTTTTTTATCGACCATGAAAAACACTCAAATGCCAAAACGAACAGGTCCGGTGAAATTCCACTAAAGTAAAGTTAAAAAAAGAGCGACCCTAATCACGATGGCCAAATTCTCCTTATTTTTAGCGATTTTTATTAACAAAAAATATATATTATAAAAAATATATATTATATTGTATGAGAATACATGCAAGAGGAACACCCTTATCATTTGAGCGAAGTGTAGGCGGAAAAATTGAATATGGAGTGAGGATAAAGAGACCCATCTATCTACAAATTCTATTTGTTCAATAGACCTTTGTCAATGGAAATACAATGGTAAGAAAACAAATTAGATAGAAAAAGTAAATAAAATAGGGGCTTATGTTGGATTGGCACGATATAATATAAATCCAAATAGGATTAAAAAAGAGGTAAATTGTGTCTAAATAATTAGACAACTAGGAATACTAATAATCTTCTCCTATCCTATTTTTTGATTCATTTAGTTCTTCAATTAACTCAAAGTTCTTTCTTTTTCTTTAAAGAATTCTGCCTTCCTTAAAATATCATAAACAGTTCTTGTTGGTTGAGCACCCTTTTCAAGGAAATAGAGAATAGCTGGAACATTTAAACAAGTTTGATTCTTTATCGGATCATAAAAACCTACTTTTTGAAGATCTCTTCCTTCTCTTCGAGATCGAACATCAATTGCAACGATTCGATAGACAGCTTATTGGGATAGATGTAGATAAACAACGCCCCCCCCTAGAAACGTATATGAGGTTTTCTCCTCATACGGCTCGAGAAAATGATTCGAATTTCTGTCGATAATAATAGAAATTAGACTATGACGTGCATTAATTTCCTTACAGAAAAAACAAATTTCATTTATACTCATGACTCAAGTGGGCTAATTTTGCCTGACAAACTTCGAAGGCAAAATCCTTCCAAAATTTTTGAGTCGTCTTTAAACTCTTTTCTTTGTCTCATTTCGAACGAATTGACTTTTATTCCTTATTCTAATCCAACTCTGTTGTTGAGACAATTGAAAATTGTGTTTACTTGTTCTGGAATCCTTTATCTTTGATTTGTGAAATCCTTGGGTTTAGACATTACTTCGGGAATTCCTATTTTTTTCTTTCAAAAGAGTAGCAACATACCCTTTTTTCTTATTTCCTTCGATAAAGCATTTATCTCTTCTATAGAAATCTAATAAGAGGGATTGATTCTGATATACTTTTATTGGACTTTCTTCTTATTTTAACCTTTCGATTTATTTCTATATTAAGGATAGACTGACAAAGTTGGCCTAATTTATTAGTTTTCACTAACCCTAGATTCTTTCCCTTGATAAAAAAAATTCTGTCCTCTCGAGCTCCATCGTGTACTATGTTACTTAAACCCAGCGCAAATTTGGTTCGGAACGAATAGAACAGGCTATGTCGAGCCAAGAGCATTTTCATTACTATGGAAAATGATGGATAGCAAAATCCACAATCGATCATGTCCTTCAAGTCGCACGTTGCTTTCTACCACATCGTTTTAAACGAAGTTTTACCATAACAAACATTCCTCTTTTCATTGCAAAGTGGTATAGAGAATTGATCCAATATGGATGGAATCATGAATAGTCATTGGTTTAGTTTTTTTATACTAATTAAAACTTGCTATCTATGGAGCAATATGGATAAAAGAAAGTAAGTATTTATCCGGGAAGCCTCCGCCAAGATCCAATTTATTTAAACCCATATTAAAATTCTATCATATGAATGAAACATAGTTTGAAAAAGACGACTAAACAAGTTTGCTTAAAACTTATTTATTCTTAAATTTCCACCCTCAACGGATGGCTCGAGATGATCAATCTTGAAGTGAGAAAAGAAGGATTGACTCTTCCTCAATAAATAAACTATCAACCTCCAAAAAAGTTTAATTAATTTAATTACTAGAATTAGAATTCTAGTAGTAATATATTTTTTCAGTACCAAAAACAATTAACTATAATAACTAAATAAACTATTCCAATGAAAAGATTGAAAGTTTTTGGTAGTTATAGAATTCTCGTACTTCTTCAACTCGAATACCAAAAGGAAGAAAAAAATATGACTAAGTGATTTTATAGTAGAGGCATATCCTGAATGTGCTTGATAGATCCCATTTTTTCATGAAAATAAAGATAGTCAATTTGACTGGACTTAAGACTTTATTATGTTTTCTGAGAAAGAATAAGATATCATTATTCTCTTTAATAAACTTTTGTCTCGTACGGAATACTATATGATTTCACCGTTTGTTTCATCAGAAACAATCTGGGACGGAAGGATTCGAACCTCCGAGTAACGGGACCAAAACCCGCTGCCTTACCACTTGGCCACGCCCCATTTCGGGTTTTATGCGACACTAATAAACACTAGTATGTTTATTTGTTATTCGTCAATACCATTTCAATTACATAAAAAAGGAGGGATATTCTCTTGCTAGTATTCTACACATGCGGATAATATAGAATCAAAAAAATGCATTGATCATTACATGGAATTCTATTAAGATATTATATGAAAGTCGAATTTATTCCACTCTCATTTGAGAGTGCGAATACAAGGAGGTATTTTGTGTTTGGGAAAGTCCGAAGAAAAAAGATTTTGAATCTGCCTTTTCCTTCTTTCCCTTAAAAAAATAACTCAAGAAAAATCCAATTATTTACTCTACAAGAATGAAATGCTTGTTATGCCTAATATACTTAGTTTAACCTGTATCTGTTTTAATTCTGTTCTTTATCCTACTAGTTTTTTCTTTGCCAAATTACCCGAAGCTTATGCTATTTTCAATCCAATCGTGGATATTATGCCTGTTATACCTCTATTCTTTTTTCTATTAGCCTTTGTTTGGCAAGCTGCTGTAAGTTTTCGATGAAATCTTTAGTACTCTGTATGCCAAATTGAATGATGTGTTCATTCCAAAAAAATTTTAAAATGGGTAAAAGCCGAGAAGTTTTATATTTTTATATTATGAACCTTCGATTCTAAAATTTAAATTCTTCTACATTGAATGGGTAGCTACAGCAATAAATTTGGATCAGCCTTTCTACTCCCCTGCACCTAGGTTGAGCAGGTACCTAAAGGTACCTACACAATACCTAACCACCTAACCCTATTTTTGCTATTGATAAGAGTGCTTATTATAAAAGAATTCTTGCAATTTTTTTCAAGAATTCTTTTTTGCATTTTTAGGTATAAAAAAAAACCATCCTAGTGGATCCGTGTGGTAAGGAAAAACTGGTAATCTATTCCTTAAAAAAAAATCTTGGAGATTATGTAATGCTTACTCTCAAACTTTTTGTTTATACAGTAGTGATATTCTTTGTTTCACTCTTTATCTTTGGATTCTTATCTAATGACCCAGGACGGAATCCTGGACGCGAGGAGTAAAAATTCAGTTTTTTTTTTTCTTATTGGATTTGTTTCGTACATTTATCTATGAGAAAATCCGGGGGTCAGAATTCTTTCCAATTCGAAAGTCCCAAATGATCCAAGGGAGCGGAAAGAGAGGGATTCGAACCCTCGGTACAAAAAAATTGTACAACGGATTAGCAATCCGCCGCTTTAGTCCACTCAGCCATCTCTCCACGTTCCAAAGCGAAAGGTTTCCGTGATATGATATAGGCAAGAAATAAGAAATAACGGTTGCAAAAAACCCCTTTTTTTTCTTTCAAAAGTCTATAAAAATTATATTGCCAATTCCATTTTAATTATATTCTTTTTTCTTAATGTTAATAAAAAAAGAAGAAAATTCTTGTTTTTTCTTTCTAAAAATCGATATTGGCCGAGAGACAATCAAATAGATTTTCTCTTTAGCGGGCATTTCCATATAGGACTTGTTATAATTATAATAAAACAAGCAGGTTATATAAAAAAAACGCTTTTTTTGTCGATTATTTATCAAGAAAGCAAAAAGGGTTCTTATCAAATCCACCATAAAATTGGAAAGAAGCATAAAGTAAGTAGACCTGACTCCTTTAATGATGCCTCTATCCGCTATTCTGATATATAAATTCGATGTAGATGAAATTGTATAAGCGAATTTTTTTTATTTCCTTAGACTTAGACCGCGCAAGACAAGAATTTTTCGCTATTTACGATTTCATATTCTTGTTACTAGATGTTCTATAGGAATAAGAAGAAATCGCAACTCCTTTGCGCTACACATAAAATTGGATTTCGAAGGTCCATTTTTTTTTTTCAGAATCCTCTATTATTTTAGTTCTTCCACCCATGCAATAGAGAGGGAATGGGAAAAGAAGGGTTACTTTTATTTGCATTTTTCCCTTAAAAGATAGACTTTGAAATAGGAGTCTTGGAATAATGCTGAATTCAAAGGTTTATTTCTTTCTATAGTATAAGAAAAACAATTTATTTCTATTTCTATAGTATAAGAAAAACAAATAAATAGTATAAGAAAAACAAATCGAATCAAATTCATGGATTTACCACGACCTCGGTTGTGACTGTGACTCCATAGATAAAAATGGGAAATTTCTCTCTTCGAGACCATTGAAAAAGGGCATTGAACGAGAAAGAAATCGTCCACAGATAATAAAACTATCATATGCCTTGGAAAGTGATATGAGGTGCTCGGAAATGGTTGAAGTAATTGAATAGGAGGATCACTATGACTATAGCCCTTGGTAGAATTCCTAAAGAAGAAAATGATCTATTTGATACTATGGATGACTGGTTACGAAGGGACCGTTTCGTTTTTGTAGGATGGTCTGGCCTATTGCTCTTTCCTTGTGCTTATTTCGCTTTAGGGGGTTGGTTTACAGGGACAACTTTTGTAACTTCTTGGTATACCCATGGATTGGCTAGTTCCTATTTGGAAGGTTGTAATTTCTTAACCGCAGCAGTTTCTACCCCTGCCAATAGTTTAGCACACTCTTTGTTGCTACTATGGGGGCCCGAAGCACAAGGAGATTTTACTCGTTGGTGTCAATTAGGCGGTCTATGGACTTTTGTAGCTCTCCACGGGGCTTTTGCACTAATAGGTTTCATGTTACGCCAATTTGAACTTGCTCGGTCTGTTCAATTGCGGCCTTATAATGCAATCTCATTCTCTGGTCCAATTGCTGTTTTTGTTTCTGTATTCCTTATTTATCCACTGGGGCAATCTGGTTGGTTCTTTGCGCCGAGTTTTGGCGTAGCAGCGATATTTCGATTCATCCTTTTCTTCCAAGGATTTCATAATTGGACGTTGAACCCATTTCATATGATGGGAGTTGCCGGAGTATTAGGTGCGGCTCTGCTATGCGCTATTCATGGAGCGACCGTAGAAAACACTCTATTTGAGGACGGTGATGGTGCAAATACCTTCCGTGCTTTTAACCCAACTCAAGCTGAAGAAACTTATTCAATGGTCACTGCTAACCGCTTTTGGTCCCAAATCTTTGGTGTTGCTTTTTCCAATAAACGTTGGTTACATTTCTTTATGCTATTTGTACCCGTCACCGGTTTATGGATGAGTGCTATTGGCGTAGTTGGCTTGGCTCTGAACTTACGTGCCTATGACTTTGTTTCCCAGGAAATCCGTGCAGCGGAAGATCCTGAATTTGAGACTTTCTACACCAAAAATATTCTTTTAAACGAGGGTATTCGTGCGTGGATGGCAGCTCAGGATCAGCCTCATGAAAATCTTATATTCCCTGAGGAGGTTCTACCACGTGGAAACGCTCTTTAATGGAACTTTCGTTTTAGCTGGTCGTGACCAAGAAACCACCGGCTTTGCTTGGTGGGCTGGGAATGCCAGACTTATCAATTTGTCCGGTAAACTGCTTGGAGCTCATGTAGCTCATGCCGGATTAATCGTATTCTGGGCCGGAGCAATGAACCTATTTGAAGTGGCCCATTTCGTACCAGAAAAGCCCATGTATGAACAAGGGTTGATTTTACTTCCACACTTAGCTACTCTAGGTTGGGGAGTAGGGCCAGGGGGGGAAGTTCTAGATACTTTTCCGTACTTTGTATCTGGCGTACTTCACCTAATTTCCTCCGCAGTCTTAGGCTTCGGTGGCATTTATCACGCGCTTCTGGGACCCGAGACTCTTGAGGAATCTTTTCCATTCTTTGGTTATGTCTGGAAAGATAGAAATAAAATGACTACAATTTTGGGGTATTCACTTAATTTTGTTAGGTCTAGGTGCTTTTCTTCTAGTACTCAAGGCTCTTTATTTTGGCGGTGTATATGATACCTGGGCCCCTGGGGGGGAGATGTAAGAAAAATTACCAATTTGACCCTTAGTCCCAGTGTTATATTTGGTTATTTACTAAAATCTCCTTTTGGTGGAGAAGGGTGGATTGTTAGTGTAGATGATTTAGAAGATATAATTGGTGGGCATGTATGGTTGGGTTTTATTTGTGTATTTGGCGGAATTTGGCATATTTTAACCAAACCCTTCGCATGGGCTCGCCGTGCATTTGTATGGTCTGGAGAAGCTTACTTGTCTTATAGTTTAGCTGCTTTATCTGTCTTTGGTTTTATCGCTTGTTGTTTTGTATGGTTCAATAATACAGCTTATCCGAGTGAGTTTTATGGACCCACCGGGCCAGAAGCTTCTCAAGCTCAAGCATTTACTTTTCTAGTTAGAGACCAGCGTCTTGGAGCTAATGTGGGATCCGCTCAAGGACCCACCAGGTTTAGGTAAATATCTAATGCGTTCCCCAACTGGGGAGGTTATCTTTGGAGGGGAAACTATGCGTTTTTGGGACCTTCGTGCTCCATGGTTAGAACCTCTAAGGGGCCCCAACGGTTTGGACTTGAGTAGGTTGAAAAAAGACATACAACCTTGGCAAGAACGACGCTCAGCAGAATATATGACCCACGCTCCTTTAGGCTCTTTAAATTCCGTGGGTGGCGTAGCTACCGAGATCAATGCAGTTAATTATGTCTCTCCTAGAAGTTGGTTATCAACTTCTCATTTTGTTCTAGGATTCTTCTTTTTTGTGGGCCATTTATGGCATGCAGGAAGAGCCCGAGCTGCTGCAGCAGGTTTTGAAAAGGGAATCGATCGTGATTTGGAACCTGTTCTTTACATGAACCCTCTTAACTAAGATTTTCTTATTTATACCTGTTCTACTTTTTTTCTGTTCTGGCTCGGTTATTCCATCTAGCCGAGCCATTCATTCCTTTTTATGAAAGAAAGATAAGGGACAGAAAAAAAAAATAAATAAAAATGAAAGAAACAAACGTATTCAATAAGCAAAAGGAGAGAGAGGGATTCGAACCCTCGATAGTTCCTAGAACTATACCGGTTTTCAAGACCGGAGCTATCAACCACTCAGCCATCTCTCCACAGCCTAATCCTTATTTTACTCCTACAAATAGAACATAGCCATATAAAAAATAAAAAGATTTATTAGCCTCTAGAAAGATATCAGATACAAGTTCCTTTTCGATATATCTCTGTATACTGTATACACGGATACAGGATCCGCTATACCCGCTTGTGAAATAAAGAGTAAATAATCTCTTCTCACCCCATATCCAAATAAAAAAGCGGTTTAAGTAATAAATTTGAATAAAGAGAAGAATCAATGGATTCATGATTAAACCCCTCCTACTTCTTGTATTTTTTTACAATTTTGGTTTAAGTGAGGGATCAAATATGTAGTCAACTTTATTTGATGGTAGCTTGGAGGATTAGAAATATGACTATTGCTTTCCAATTAGCTGTTTTTGCATTAATTGCGACTTCCTCAGTCTTAGTAATTAGTGTACCCCTTGTATTTGCTTCTCCTGATGGTTGGTCAAATAATAAAAATGTTGTATTTTCCGGTACATCATTATGGATTGGACTAGTCTTTCTCGTAGCTATTCTGAATTCTCTCATTTCTTAAATGAAATTTGGTTAATATTTATTAACCCCATAAAAAAGAAATAATAAAGGCCATTTCTTCTAAAAAATTAGAATAGTGAGACGTATTAAAACGCAATTTGCGTTCCGAATTGCTAGCTCTTCTCTTTCAGTATTATGAAATTCCATTCCCATTAGAATATTCATTGACAGATAATAAAAAAAGGAAAACTCTAATATAATAGAAAATGAAATGAAACGGTCGACCCAGACATAGAAGGTCGACCCAGGCGGATATACGCTATAAAATATATACCGTAGCGAGCGTAGTTCAATGGTAAAATATCTCCTTGCCAAGGAGAAGATACGGGTTCGATTCCCGCCGCTCGCCCGCTTAATTTATCAAAGTACTATGATAAAAAGTTTAGTCTAGTTAACTGTTTAACTACTTATATTAAATTAAGTATTAATTAGGTGTTAGTCTAGTGCCGTATCCCTTACTATCTTACCCTTCCTTTGCATCCCACTCAAAAAAAGAGGGCGCTCCAGAGGCAGAAATAGAACTCGCCAACAGAGCTCCAAAAATTGGGTATTAACTGAGACAAACAACGGGCAAACTTTTTTTAAAGGGAAGGGAGAGGTAGACTGTCCCTTTCGTTTCATTTTTATTTTCTGCAGGGTAGGGAGAGGCCTTGCGCCTTCTTTTTTTGAAGGCAAGTGACTTCGCAAACTGCTCAATTTTGCCCTCTAGGGCCGGGAACTAATGAATAAAAAAGGGTTGGATACGCCCCTCTACCATACATATCTAGAGAAATAGAATAGTCCTTTTATACAGACTGCTAAGTGCGGAGACGGGAATCGAACCCGTGACCTCAAGGTTATGAGCCTCGTGAGCTACCAAACTGCTCTACTCCGCTCTGGAGTACCAGAAACTGGTGGACAAAAAAGGCTTGAATACAAGCCTCTAACATGTCTAGACAAATAGAATACTCCTTTTATACAGAATGGAGCGGGTAGCGGGAATCGAACCCGCATCGTTAGCTTGGAAGGCTAGGGGTTATAGTCGACGTTGGTTGATTATTTTTAACGTCTCTAATTCAAAACCGAACATGAAATTTTGATTTCATTCGGCTCCTTTATGGATATTCTCACCACTTAACATCTATGTCAGCTTTTCTATTTGAATGGAACCAAAGCTCTCCGCTTTCTAGATGATCCTTATAGAGTAGGAGATAGAAATTCTATCTAAATTCATCTAATCTACTTACTTCGTTCCCTAATTTCATTCAAGAGATCCTGAGGAAAAGAATTGGGTTTCCACCGAGCTGAAACAATATGCGGATGGTTCTAGTAAACCAAAACTATCGTTTTTTAGCTATTTGGCTTCCTTATTCCTTATTTTAAGAAGATTTAGTTACGATTGGAAATCAACTTTTTTGTATCTTCATCCATAGATCCTTTACTCATATTTTCAAAATTGGAATACTTAATCCAATGCAAAATTATGCTTCGCGACTCTGTACTCATAATCCTATTTTTATTTTGGATGCAATTTAAATTAGTCTTTGGATACAAATCGCCAGAATGTATATTCTTCCTCAATATGCTATTGAGAGGAAAAGGATTTAATCCTTTATAAGAACTAAAGTTTTCATCGGAATATAAAAATAAAAAACTTAAGGATGCCTTAAGTATATCATTTCAAATTCAGTTATTAATAGAACGAATCACACTTTTACCACTAAACTATACCCGCTACATTGTAGATTATGGTATAAATGGTACCCTTTGTCAAGGATAGCCATTTGACAAGAAGGCTAATTCCCCCTTATTGAATCAGATGGAGAAGGTTCATGACACTGAGCCGTTGGTACTTCTACTTCGATCGCTCGCCTTTACTTTAGGATTTAGATAGCCCCTCTGGTCTGTAAAAAAAATCTTTTCTTACCATGCTAATAGCGCCTGAACCAAATGTATTTATTTTGATTAGGATCCTATTCTACGGTTACGACTACAATAATAATTATTTACTTTGCAAGGACGTAAGTGTGTCAGACTGCTAAATTGTTTTATTATTCCTACAATATAAACTAGGGGATATAGGGGGTAACACTGTCCCTATAAATTCCTTTTTTCCTTTTCTTTTTTGTCCAGAATTGAACAAAAAAGAAATTATGGAAGATGTTTTCTTCCCCCATTAAGTCCGAGCCATAGAGTAAGAGTGAGATGAGTTTTCCAAATTCATCATAGACTTTCCCTATGGCTTGATAGAAGTAAGCAGCAAAGAGTCGTAACTTAAAGAAAAAAACGGACAGGGCCGACAGATTTACCTGATGTAAAGAAGATCCTAAAAAGTCTCTGATTAGTCGACTCTCTCCATTTAACACTTTCCTCTCTCTCCTTTTTTCCACTGACTCAATTCTAGTTTATTAGATTCTTGTTTAAAAGAATGCAAAAAGTTCAATAGAACTAAGAACACATAAAAAATAGCATAGAGGATCAAGGCCATTACCAAAAGTTCCTCCCAAGGATCCTATATCCTATTGGGTATCTGTTCCCCGCCTTTTCCCGCTAGGATCGGAAATCTTATATTTTCCATATCCATATACCGTTGAATCCTTGGGGTTCCAGAATCCGCCTATTTTACTAGTCTTCGGAAACGGAAAACCCTGAACCAAGAAGAGTTGGATATGTTATGTAGGGTATGTTTTTTTTTATTAATTTTATTTTGAGCTCTCAAGATATCGATATATACATATACAATCTCTACATAATGTCTCTCTCTCTATCTCTATATATTATATATATAATATGTACATTATGCAGTAGACCCATAATGGGAAATCCAAGTGGCTAATTTTTGAATTAAATAAAAAGCCCTTTTAACTCAGTGGTAGAGTAATGCCATGGTAAGGCATAAGTCATCGGTTCAAATCCGATAAAGGGCTTTTTAAATTAGTGGTAGAGTAATCTCGTGCTAAGACGTAAGTCGTTGGTTCGAATCTGATAGAGTACTTTTCTACTAAATTGATTCACTTTTTTTCTTTGTTTTTGAAACTTTCTCTATATTTTTAGAGAATTTTATGACTTAGTGCGGGATGGATGCATTTTTGGTATGAACACTAAATGAAGCACGGAGAATTAATCTATAACGATCAACTAAAAAAAATCCTAGATGAAAACATAACAGAAAAGTTGGAAAAACTCTTTGCTTTGGATCTATTTATACTTTTCGAGTATATTGACAATTCCAAAAAACTGCTCATACTATGATTATAGTATAATCACGAGCGGTTGTATATGGCCCTATCGTCTAGTGATGCCCCTATCGTCTAGTGGTTCAGGACATCTCTCTTTCAAGGAGGCAGCGGGGATTCGACTTCCCCTGGGGGTAGGGAGTATTTTATGAAAGGAGGTTAATCATAGATTAGCAAAAACCCTAGAATAAATTCTTCCTGGGTCGATGCCCGAGTGGTTAATGGGGACGGACTGTAAATTCGTTGACAATGTCTACGCTGGTTCAAATCCAGCTCGGCCCAAACCAAAAATCTAGGGCTTCGTGAGTATGAACTAAATCCTTTTGTTTTTCTTCCATAAAATAAAATGTCTGATCTATAGAAATAAAAGATAAAGAAAAAAGGGAAATTTTTTTTTCTAATCCATATCTCTCTCATTCCTTTCTTACAAACAAAAGAGTTTTTCTTATTGAAGGCTGGATTATTATCCATTTTTAGTGATAAAAAATCACGACATACTAGTTATGTCACTCTCACTATACCCACGTATAATATAATATGTGGGTATGTAGTATATGATTCGTCTATTTCTTAGAGTACGAAAGACGAATCGAATCTTCTTATGGTTCTATTTAAGAATGGGTATGCCATACACCCCGCGGGGATTGTAGTTCAATTGGTCAGAGCACCGCCCTGTCAAGGCGGAAGCTGCGGGTTCGAGCCCCGTCAGTCCCGAACTAGGGTTCAATGAATGGAGAAATTGATATTTCCTTTTTCCATGAAAAAAAGGGGCAGGGAGCAAGATCAAATACCCACAGGGCACCCTTACTTCACTTTTTTATTTTGCATCTCTCATTAAAGAGGGAGGGAGGGCATATAGGAATTTTTTTTTCACTACTCCCAATCGATAAAGAAAGACACACATACGATATGTGGATTAGTAGAATTTAGGATATTATATTACTCTATCTTTCTTTATGATGATACCATCCTCATCTTAATTTCCTATTCCACTCTTATGGAATAGAGTACCGGTATTTTACCGGAATCCATACATAAATCGTATTCCCTTTTTATTTCAGACCTCTTTTCCCCATCTCACTTCTACTGCTTATTTGGATGTCTATGTGACCCATAGAAAGTGAAAGTTGGTCATATAATACATACATAATTGTATGTATAACTATAAGAAAAAGGAAGGGAAATTGTATAAGATTAAGAAAGTATAAGATTAAGAAAGCTCGTGGGTTAGAGATATAGAAAAGAAAAAGTAGAAAAGGATTAAAAAAGAGGGAATTCCTAATCCAATCAAAAAACCCATTTTGGTCTTAGTGTGGATAGAGGATCTTCCTATGTTATACTATATAACTCTCATCCGTGAAATATAACTCTCATCCATGAATTGATTTGATAGATCCGATATTCATAATATTGAATTGATTCAGTATTATCAGAATGCAAGCCCTACCCTTGAATTTACAAGATACCCCTTTTTCCTCTCCATGGGATTACATCCCGAGTTATTGTGAAAATAAAAAATAAAGAGGTTATGGAAGTCAATATTCTCGCATTTATTGCTACTGCACTGTTCATTCTAGTTCCTACTTCTTTTTTACTTATTATTTATGTAAAAACAGTCAGCCAAAATAATTAATTGGAATTCCAATTAATCATTGAAGAAATTAAAAAGGGATTAAATAAAAAAAATCCAAGTCTTAAATGAAAGGATCTGGTTGGAATCTTAAAGTGTGGTAGAAAGAACTACATATAGTTTTTTCTACGACACTTTAGATTCTTTCTATTATATTATCTTTGAATCTACATAGAATAGATTAGTAGATTGAAATAGTTAAGTAGTCTAATTCAATTTCTTTTTTCATTGCATCCACTTAATTTCAATCAGGTCAAAATAAAAAAATCTAAGACAATTCTTGACCAAAGAATCCATGGAAGGAAAGAAAAATAATATGAAGAATAGACTATAGTAAAAAGTAAAAGGAAATGGAAAATGTGTGATATGCCGTGAATAGTTCCGTGGAAGAAAGTCTAATTTTCTTATGTATAGAACTTTTTTTAACCATTCGTCATTTCTAGTAGAAATTCTGAATTGGTATAATGGCTCTTTCTTACATTACAACTTACAATACAAGAGTTTCTTACAGGAGTGAAACAAAACTAAAGAAAAAGATTAAAGAATAACGTTTGACAAAATGATTAATGCAAAATGATCCATTAAAGAAAAGAATTGATACAACAATTTGATTACTTAATCAATTAGTAGTATCCCTAGAGTCCACTCCTTCCCCATACTACTAGTGAAAGAGAAAATGTAAAGACTACCATTAAAGCAGCCCAAGCGAGACTTACTATATCCATCTAAATTATGTCTCCTATTTCTATGAAGGGATTATTCTACTATTGATCAATAATCATAGTGGAATCAAGGGTACAGAGTCAAAAAGGGATTCCGCCCTAAGGCCATGGATCAATCAGTTCAAGGAATTTACTCCTAACAAATTCTTATAGGAATTCTGGTAGAATTAGAGAGCATTAAAAATACGAGATACTATAGCCCTTTTTTCCTTAAAAAAGAAAGAGTACGGGAATGATGTCCTGAATAGAAGAAGCGGGAATAGGAAGATTTTTTATTCCTTTTGTTACTCTTTTTTTTTTTTTTAAGCAAAGGACGCCCGAATATACCATAAAATTATCGATAGATAAATATTTATTGGATACCTACCTTACCTAATGTTTATTTTTGACCTAAACCCTGCAGCCTTGCTTTGTATCATTCTATGAAAGAATGAAGAGATTTTATCCATAATACAACTCCTAAATTGATTTTTGATCGACCTATTTAATCTGATTCTCGTTAGAATTAAGTAGTCCTTACTTTAGTGTATGTAGGTAACATAAGATGTACGATAAAAAAATGTATAATAATTAGTAAGTCTTGATATTCTTTCGTGGAGTCCCTTCTTGAATCTTAGATTGAAAAAAAAAAAGAATGCCCCTTAGGGACCTTTCTTTGGATACCAAGATTTCTGACATCTTATCCTCGTATTTTAAAATTATCAAATCGAATCTCAATTAAGAACCAATTCAAATTCATATAATAAAAGAATAAGGAAACACTACCTCACCCCTATTGATAACCATTTTGGCCACTACCGTCAAAACAAACCCTAACCCTAGTTTGAGGATAGAACTATGGTATGGTTTCTCTAAACCCAGTATCGGCAGGCCCAGTTACTCTCTTGCCCGAACTTATGCGAAGTAAAAATTTATCGAATTCGATCAGCACTATAAAAAAAACCTAAGTATTTTATTGATCAGGCGGCACCCAGATTTGAACTGGGGATAAAGGATTTGCAGTCCCCTGCCTTACCGCTTGGCCATGCCGCCAAAAAATCCGATCAAAAATCTAGAAAACAGCAAGTATTCATCCACGTTTTCTTACGAAAAGCCCCTTTTATTTTGAATATAATTCTACTTACTTTTTTCCAATCTTTTTCAAAAAATCTATTCCTGCTTTTTTTGATCCAGTTTCTATTATTCTCCTCGATAGATTCTATCTTAAAACATACATTGTTAACACAATAAAACTTCCCATTTCTTTCTATTGAGATGAAAAAGAAGAAAAAGTGGATTTCTATTCACAGGCTGCAAAATTCAGAATAAATTGGAACCGTTAACTAGAATTCTCTTTTTTTTATTGCAGTAGTGAACTACTCTTAAATCGGTATTATCTCCCCCCCCTTCAATGGCATAATAAAATATTATGGCTTTATGCTTAATCCGTGTATAGGTAAACTTTAGGTCCGAACAGCATTATTATCCAAAGATCCCCTTTATGTACATATCTCTATGGGGAATCATGCTTTAATTTTTCAAAGTATTAAATTAAATATCTTGAATAAAAAAAGGAAATTTGCTCTGATATAGAGTATAACCTGACTATCTTGGCGTACCCAAGTGAAATTACGATAAAAGAAAAGCATGGATATGGGGAGAGGTGGATAACTAGATTGGCATGTACTTAAAAAAGGGACTTACTTTATTTTAGAATTCCACAATGAAATACTGAATTTTCTAGCAATTATACTACTCCGATCCGAAATAAAAAAGAACCCTCAAATTATTTTGAGAAATTAAAGTAAGCACGCTATTCTAAATCGAAGTAAAGTCAAACTTTCTAGTATATTATATTACGGCTTTATTACATTCATAGAAAGGAGATAAAATGAGAAATCTTTGCCATCCAATCTGATTAGAATATCATAACATAAAGTATAAGTGGCAGAATTTTTTTTGTAGGAATGTTTTATCAATTCATTTTCATTTCATTTGTACCCCTGGCAAACTCGAACTTTCGTCCAAATGGTCTCTATTCATATGTATGAAATACATATATGAAATACGTATGTGGAGTTCCCTAGAATTTCATGTGATTCAGTAAACAGAATATAGATTCCATGATTGCTAGATCGATCCATAGGGATTGATGAAGAGTGAGCTGATAATGGAATTTTTCTTTGATAAACAGGAAACTTAAGATTAAGATGCTCCGGAATGGAAACGAGGGAATGTCCACAATACCCGGATTTAGTCAGATCCAATTCGAGGGATTTTGTAGGTTCATTAATCAAGCCTTGGCAGAAGAACTTGACAAGTTTCCAACAATTAAAGATCCAGATCACGAAATTGCATTTCAATTATTTGCGAAAGGATATCAACTGCTAGAACCCTCGATAAAAGAAAGAGATGCTGTGTATGAATCACTCACCTATTCTTCCGAATTATATGTATCTGCGAGATTAATTTTTGGTTTCGATGTGCAAAAGCAAACCATTTCTATCGGAAACATTCCTATAATGAATTCCTTAGGAACCTTTATTATAAATGGAATATACCGAATTGTGATCAATCAAATATTGCTAAGTCCTGGTATTTACTACCGCTCGGAATTAGATCATAAGGGAATTTCTATCTACACTGGCACTATAATATCAGATTGGGGGGGGAGATCGGAATTAGCAATTGATAAAAAAGAAAGGATATGGGCTCGCGTGAGTAGAAAACAAAAGATATCTATTCTAGTTCTATCATCAGCTATGGGTTCGAATCTAAGAGAAATTCTGGATAATGTTTCCTACCCTGAAATTTTCTTGTCTTTCCCGAATGCTAAAGAGAAGAAGAGGATTGAGTCAAAAGAAAAAGCTATTTTGGAGTTTTATCAACAATTTGCTTGTGTAGGTGGGGACCTGGTATTTTCGGAGTCCTTATGCGAGGAATTACAAAAGAAATTTTTTCAACAAAAATGTGAATTAGGAAGGATTGGTCGACGAAATATGAATCGGAGACTTAATCTTGATATTCCTCAGAACAATACATTCTTGTTACCACGAGATGTATTGGCCGCTACGGATCATTTGATTGGAATGAAATTTGGAACGGGTATACTTGACGATGACGATATGAATCACTTGAAAAATAAACGTATTCGTTCGGTTGCGGATCTGTTACAAGATCAATTCGGATTGGCTCTTGGTCGTTTACAACATGCAGTTCAAAAAACTATTCGTAGAGTATTCATACGTCAATCGAAACCGACTCCCCAAACTTTGGTAACTCCAACTTCAACTTCAATTTTATTAATAACTACTTATGAGACCTTTTTTGGCACATACCCGTTATCTCAAGTTTTTGATCAAACGAATCCATTGACACAAACTGTTCATGGGCGAAAAGTGAGTTGTTTAGGTCCTGGAGGGTTGACGGGGAGAACCGCAAGTTTTCGGAGCCGAGATATTCATCCGAGTCACTATGGGCGTATTTGTCCAATTGACACGTCTGAAGGAATCAATGTTGGACTTACTGGATCCTTAACAATTCATGCGAGAATTGATCACTTGTGGGGATCCATAGAGAGTCCGTTTTATGAAATATCTGCTGAGAAAGCAAAAGAAAAAAAAGAGAGACAGGTGGTTTATCTATCACCAAATAGAGATGAATATTATATGATAGCAGCAGGAAATTCTTTGTCCTTGAATCAAGGTATTCAGGAAGAACAGGTTGTTCCGGCTAGATACCGTCAAGAATTCTTGACTATTGCATGGGAACAGATTCATGTTAGAAGTATTTTTCCTTTCCAATATTTTTCTATTGGGGGTTCTCTCATTCCTTTTATTGAGCACAATGATGCGAATCGGGCTTTAATGAGTTCTAATATGCAGCGCCAAGCAGTTCCGCTTTCTCGGTCCGAGAAATGCATTGTTGGAACTGGATTGGAACGCCAAACAGCTCTAGATTCGAGGGTTTCCATTATAGCCGAACGCGAGGGAAAGATCATTTCTACTGATAGTCATAAGATACTTTTATCAAGTAGTGGGAAGACTATAAGTATTCCTTTAGTTAACCACCGTCGCTCTAACAAAAATACTTGTATGCACCAAAAACCCCGGGTTCCACGGGGTAAATCCATTAAAAAAGGACAAATTTTAGCAGAAGGAGCTGCTACAATTGGGGGCGAACTTGCTTTAGGAAAAAACGTATTAGTAGCTTATATGCCATGGGAAGGTTACAATTTTGAAGACGCAGTACTAATTAGCGAACGTTTGGTATATGAAGATATTTATACCTCTTTTCACATCCGGAAATATGAAATTCAGACGGATACGACAAGCCAGGGCTCCGCTGAAAAAATCACTAAAGAAATACCACATCTAGAAGAACATTTACTCCGCAATTTGGACAGAAATGGAGTTGTTAGGTTGGGATCCTGGGTAGAAACTGGTGATATTTTAGTAGGTAAATTAACGCCTCAGATAGCGAGCGAATCATCTTATATCGCGGAAGCTGGATTATTACGGGCCATATTTGGCCTTGAGGTTTCCACTTCAAAAGAAACTTCTCTGAAATTACCTATAGGTGGAAGAGGGCGCGTTATCGATGTGAAATGGATCCAAAGGGACCCGCTCGACATAATGGTTCGTGTATATATTTTACAGAAACGTGAAATCAAAGTTGGGGATAAAGTAGCCGGAAGACATGGGAATAAAGGGATCATTTCCAAAATTTTGCCTAGGCAAGATATGCCCTATTTGCAAGATGGAACACCCGTTGATATGGTCTTCAATCCCTTAGGAGTACCCTCCCGAATGAATGTGGGACAAATATTTGAAAGCTCGCTCGGATTAGCGGGGGATCTGCTAAAGAAACATTATAGAATAGCACCCTTTGATGAGAGATATGAGCAAGAGGCTTCAAGAAAACTTGTGTTTTCAGAATTATATGAAGCCAGTAAAGAAACAAAAAATCCATGGGTATTTGAACCCGAGTACCCGGGAAAAAGCAGAATATTTGATGGAAGAACAGGCGACCCCTTTGAGCAACCTGTTCTAATAGGGAAGTCCTATATCTTAAAATTAATTCATCAAGTTGATGAGAAAATTCATGGGCGTTCTACTGGGCCCTACTCACTTGTTACACAACAACCGGTTAGAGGAAGAGCCAAGCAAGGGGGACAACGAGTAGGAGAAATGGAAGTTTGGGCTTTAGAAGGATTTGGTGTTGCTCATATTTTACAAGAGATACTTACTTATAAATCTGACCATCTTATAGCTCGCCAAGAAATACTTAATGCTACGATCTGGGGAAAAAGAATACCTAATCATGAGGATCCTCCAGAATCTTTTCGAGTGCTCGTTCGAGAACTACGATCTTTGGCTCTAGAACTGAATCATTTCCTTGTATCTGAAAAGAACTTCCAGGTTAATAGGGAGGAAGTTTGATCGGAATAAATATAAATTCTTTTCTTATTTCTATTTTATGATTGACCAATATAAACATCAACAACTTCAAATTGGACTCGTTTCCCCTCAACAAATAAAGGCTTGGGCTAACAAAAACCTACCTAATGGAGAAGTCGTTGGCGAAGTCACAAGGCCCTCTACTTTTCATTATAAAACCGATAAACCAGAAAAAGATGGATTGTTTTGCGAAAGAATCTTTGGACCCATAAAAAGCGGGATTTGCGCTTGTGGCAATTCTCGAGCGAGCGGAGCTGAAAACGAAGACGAAAGATTTTGCCAAAAATGCGGGGTCGAATTTGTGGATTCTCGGATACGAAGATATCAAATGGGATACATCAAACTCGCATGTCCCGTGACTCATGTGTGGTATTTGAAAGGTCTTCCTAGTTATATCGCGAATCTTTTAGATAAACCTCTTAAGAAGTTGGAGGGCCTAGTATACGGCGATTTCTCTTTTGCTAGGCCCAGCACTAAAAAACCCACTTTTTTACGATTACGAGGTTTATTCGAAGAGGAAATTGCATCCTGTAACCACAGCATTTCTCCCTTTTTTTCTACCCCAGGCTTTGCAACATTTCGAAATCGGGAAATTGCGACAGGAGCAGGTGCTATTAGAGAACAATTAGCAGATTTGGATTTGCGAATTATTATAGAGAATTCTTTGGTCGAATGGAAGGAATTAGAAGACGAGGGGTATAGTGGAGATGAGTGGGAAGATAGAAAAAGACGAATAAGAAAAGTTTTTTTGATTAGACGCATGCAATTGGCGAAACATTTTATTCAAACAAATGTAGAACCAGAATGGATGGTTTTGTGCTTATTACCGGTTCTTCCTCCCGAATTGAGACCTATTGTTTATAGGTCTGGAGATAAAGTAGTGACTTCAGACATTAATGAACTTTATAAGAGAGTTATCCGTCGGAACAACAATCTTGCCTATCTATTAAAAAGAAGTGAATTAGCGCCAGCAGATTTAGTAATGTGCCAGGAAAAATTGGTACAGAGAAGCCGTGGATACACTTCTTGATAGTGGGTCCCGCGGGCAACCGACGAGGGATGGTCACAATAAAGTATACAAATCACTTTCAGATGTAATTGAAGGTAAAGAGGGAAGGTTTCGCGAGACTCTGCTTGGGAAACGGGTCGATTACTCGGGGCGTTCTGTCATTGTTGTGGGTCCTTCGCTTTCATTACATCAATGTGGATTACCTCTAGAGATAGCAATAAAGCTTTTTCAGCTATTTGTAATTCGCGATTTAATCACGAAACGCGCCACTTCTAATGTAAGGATTGCTAAAAGGAAAATTTGGGAAAAAGAACCCATTGTATGGGAAATACTTCAAGAAGTTATGCGGGGACATCCTGTACTGTTAAATAGAGCACCTACCCTGCATAGATTAGGCATACAGGCCTTTCAACCCACTTTAGTAGAGGGGCGTACTATTTCTTTACACCCATTAGTGTGTAAGGGTTTCAATGCGGACTTTGATGGAGATCAAATGGCTGTTCATCTACCTTTATCCTTGGAAGCTCAGGCAGAAGCCCGTTTACTTATGTTTTCTCATATGAATCTCTTATCTCCCGCTATTGGGGATCCTATTTGCGTACCAACCCAAGACATGCTTATCGGGCTTTATGTATTAACGATTGGAAAGCGTCGAGGTATTTGTGCAAATAGATATAATAGTTGCAGAAACTACCCAAATCTAAAAGTAAATTACAATAATAATAATAATTTTAAATATAGGAAAGATAAAGAACCCCATTTTTCTAGTTCTTATGATGCACTGGGAGCTTATAGACAAAAACTAATCAGTTTAGATAGTCCCTTGTGGCTACGATGGAACCTGGATCAACGCGTCATTGGGTCAAGAGAAGTTCCGATTGAAGTTCAATATGAATCTTTGGGGACTTATCATGAGATTTATGCCCACTATCTAATAATGGGAAATAGAAAAAAAGAAATTCGTTCGATATACATTCGAACCACTCTTGGTCATATTTCTTTTTATAGAGAAATAGAGGAAGCCATACAAGGATTTAGTCAGGCCTATTCATACACTACCTAAACAAGAAAGTTAGATTCGGCGATGCCCCTCCCCTTTCGGGGGGCATTCCGATTTCCCTAGTATCATCATTATTTGCCACGCGAATCCAGATTGAGATTGAGGCAATTAAGTTAATTAAATTTTCGAATCACTGACTCAGGCCCATTGTCGAATCCTACTCAGCAATTGTCGAATCCTACTCAGCCGAAAAGGGGGTACTTATGTATGGCGGAACGGGCCAATCTGGTCTTTCATAATAAAGAGATAGACGGAACTGGTATGAAACGACTTATTAGCAGATTAATAGATCATTTTGGAATGGGATATACATCCCATATACTGGATCAACTAAAGACTCTGGGCTTCCATCAAGCCACTACTACATCGATTTCGTTAGGAATCGAGGATCTTTTAACAATACCCTCTAAGGGATGGTTAGTCCAAGACGCGGAACAACAGAGTTTTCTTTTGGAGAAACACTATTATTATGGGGCTGTACACGCGGTAGAAAAATTACGCCAATCTGTTGAGATATGGTATGCGACAAGTGAATATTTGAAACAAGAAATGAATTCAAATTTTCGGATAACGGATCCTTCTAATCCAGTCTATCTAATGTCTTTTTCAGGAGCCAGAGGAAATGCATCTCAAGTACACCAATTAGTAGGTATGAGAGGATTAATGTCGGACCCTCAAGGACAAATGATTGATTTACCTATTCAAAGCAATTTACGCGAGGGACTTTCTTTGACAGAATATATAATTTCCTGCTATGGAGCCCGCAAAGGGGTTGTAGATACTGCTGTGCGAACAGCAGATGCTGGATATCTTACACGTAGACTTGTTGAAGTAGTTCAACATATTATTGTGCGTAGAAGAGATTGTGGTACTATCCGAGGTATTTCTGTAAGTCCTCAAAATGGGATGACGGAAAAACTTTTTGTCCAAACACTAATTGGTCGTGTATTAGCAGACGATATATATATCGGTTCACGATGCATTGCCGCGCGAAATCAAGATATTGGAATTGGATTAGTCAATCGATTCATAACTGCCTTTCGAGCACAACCATTTCGAGCACAACCAATATATATTAGAACCCCCTTTACTTGCCGAAGCACTTCTTGGATCTGTCAATTATGCTATGGCCGGAGTCCTACTCATAGTGATCTGGTCGAATTGGGAGAAGCCGTAGGTATTATTGCAGGTCAATCAATTGGGGAGCCAGGGACTCAACTAACATTAAGAACTTTTCATACTGGCGGAGTATTCACAGGGGGTACTGCCGACCTTGTACGATCCCCTTCGAATGGAAAAATAAAATTCAATGAGAATTTGGTTCACCCCACACGTACCCGTCATGGGCAGCCTGCTTTTCTATGTTATATAGACTTGCATGTAACTATTCAGAGTCAAGATATTCTATATAGTGTGAATATTCCCTCAAAAAGCTTGATTCTAGTGCAAAATGATCAATATGTAAAATCCGAACAAGTAATTGCGGAGATTCGTGCCGGAACGTCCACTTTACATTTTAAAGAAAGGGTACAAAAGCATATTTATTCTGAATCAGACGGCGAAATGCACTGGAGTACTGATGTTTACCATGCGCCCGAATATCAATATGGTAATCTTCGCCGATTACCAAAAACAAGCCATTTATGGATATTGTCAGTAAGTATGTGCAGATCCAGTATAGCGTCTTTTTCACTCCACAAGGATCAAGATCAAATGAATACTTATGGTAAAAAAGATAGGGAAATTCTTGATTATTCAACGTCGGATCGAATCATGTCCAATGGCCATTGGAATTTTATCTATCCTTCTATTTTTCAAGATAATTCAGATTTGTTGGCGAAAAAGCGAAGAAATAGGTTCGTCATTCCATTACAATATCATCAAGAACAAGAGAAAGAACTAATATCCTGTTTTGGGATTTCGATTGAAATCCCCCTTATGGGTGTTTTACGTAGAAATACTATTTTTGCTTATTTTGACGATCCCCGATACAGAAAAGATAAAAAGGGTTCAGGAATTGTTAAATTTAGATATAGGACCCTAGAAGAAGAATATAGGACTCGAGCGGAAGACTCAGAAGAGGAATATGAGACCCTAGAAGACGAATACAGGACCCGAGAGGACGAATATGAATATGAAACCCTAGAAGAATCTAAATATGGAATCCTAGAAGACGAATACGAATATGAAACCCTAGAAGACGAATATGGGAGCCCAGAAAACGAATATGGGAACCCAGAGAACGAATATAGGACTTTAGAGAAAGACTCAGAAGAGGAATATGGGAGCCCAGAGAGCAAATATAGGACCCAAGAGGACGAATATGGAACTCTAGAGGAAGACTCAGAAGACGAATATGGCAGCCCCGGGGAAAGCGCAGAGGAAAAATATGGTACTTTAGAGGAAGACTCAGAAGAAGATTCAGAGGACGAATACGAGAGCCCAGAGGAAGATTCCATCTTAAAAAAAGAGGGTTTGATTGAGCATCGAGGAACAAAAGAATTTAGTCTAAAATACCAAAAAGAAGTAGATCGGTTTTTTTTCATTCTTCAAGAACTTCATATCTTGCCGAGATCTTCATCCCTAAAGATACTTGACAATAGTATTATTGGAGTGAATACACAACTCACAAAAAATACAAGAAGTCGACTAGGCGGACTGGTCCGAGTGAAGAGAAAAAAAAGCCATACGGAACTCAAAATATTTTCCGGAGATATTCATTTTCCTGAAGAGGCGGATAAGATATTAGGTGGCTGTTTGATACCGCCAGAAAGACAAAAAAAAGATTCTAAGGAATCAAAAAAAAGGAAAAATTGGGTCTATGTTCAACGGAAAAAAATTCTCAAGAGCAAGGAAAAGTATTTTGTTTCCGTTCGCCCTACAGTGGCATATGAAATGGACGAAGGAAGAAATTTAGCAACACTTTTCCCGCAGGATCTCTTGCAAGAAGAAAATAATCTCCAAATTCGACTTGTCAATTTTATTTCTCATGAAAATAGCAAGTTAACTCAAAGAATTTATCACACAAATAGTCAATTTGTTAGAACTTGCTTAGTAGTGAATTGGGAACAAGAAGAAAAAGAAAAGGCTGGTGCTTCCCTTGTTGAGGTAAGAGCAAATGATCTTATTCGCGATTTCCTAAGAATTGAGTTAGTCAAGTCCACTATTTCGTATACACGAAAAAGGTATGGTAGGACAAGTGCAGGACCGATTCCCCATAATAGGTTAGATCGCGCCAATATCAATTCTTTTTATTCCAAGGCGAAGATTGAATCACTTAGCCAACATCCAGAAGCTATTGGCACTTTGTTGAATCGAAATAAAGAATACCACTCTTTGATGATTTTGTCGGCATCCAACTGTTCTCGAATTGGTTTATTCAAGAATTCAAAACATCCCAATGCGATAAAAGAATGGAATCCTAGAATTCCTATTCGAGAAATTTTTGGGCCCTTAGGCGCTATTGTAGCTAGTATATCGCATTTTTCTTCATCTTACTATTTACTAACGCATAATAAAATCCTGTTAAAAAAATATTTGTTCGTTGACAATTTAAAACAAACCTTCCAAGTACTTCAAGAACTTAAATACTCTTTAATAGATGAAAATAAAAGGATTTCTAATTTCGATAGTAACATAATGTTGGATCCATTCCTTTTGAATTGTCACTTTGTCCATCATGATTCTTGGGAAGAGACATTGGCAATAATTCACCTTGGACAATTTATTTGTGAAAATGTATGTCTATTTAAATCGCACATAAAAAAATCCGGTCAAATTTTCATTGTAAATATGAATTCCTTTGTTATAAGAGCAGCTAAACCTTATTTGGCCACTACAGGAGCAACTGTTAATGGTCATTATGGAGAAATCCTTTACAAGGGAGATAGGTTAGTTACGTTTATATATGAAAAATCGAGATCTAGTGACATAACGCAAGGTCTTCCAAAAGTGGAACAAATCTTTGAAGCGCGTTCAATTGATTCATTATCCCCGAATCTCGAAAGGAGAATTGAGGATTGGAATGAGCGTATACCAAGAATTCTTGGGGTCCCTTGGGGATTCTTGATTGGAGCTGAGCTAACCATAGCCCAAAGTCGTATCTCTTTGGTTAATAAAATCCAAAAGGTTTATCGATCCCAAGGGGTACAGATCCATAATAGACATATAGAGATTATTATACGCCAAGTAACATCAAAAGTGCGGGTTTCCGAAGATGGAATGTCTAATGTTTTTTCGCCTGGGGAATTAATCGGACTATTGCGAGCGGAACGAGCAGGACGAGCTTTGGATGAATCGATCTATTATCGGGCAATCTTATTGGGAATAACAAGGGCTTCCCTGAATACCCAAAGTTTCATATCTGAAGCAAGTTTTCAAGAAACTGCTCGAGTTTTAGCAAAAGCTGCCCTACGAGGTCGCATTGATTGGTTGAAAGGCTTGAAAGAAAACGTAGTTCTGGGGGGGATTATACCTGTTGGTACCGGATTCCAAAAATTTGTGCATCGTTCCCCACAAGACAAGAACCTTTATTTCGAAATAAAAAAAAAAAATCTATTCGCGTCGGAAATGAGAGATTTTTTGTTTCTCCATACAGAATTAGTTTCTTCAGATTCTGACGTAACAAACAATTTTTATGAGACATAAGAACCCCCATAAAAATATTTTTTACTTTACTAGACTTTTGAACTTAGAACACTAACAGGTCAAATTTTAGATTTTTAAGATTTTTATTTTAATAAGTAAAACAAGTCAGTTAATTCATTAAGGTGGTTATGTTTATACCATGTATCAATGGCCAACTCTTATCTTAGTACAAGGTTCTCTCGGAACAATTATTATTTATTTCAAGCTATTTCGGATCTTTCTTAATCTTCAAAAAGAACTAAATTCCGTAATGGAATGGTAGGATTAAAAAAAAGGAAGTGTGGAAAAAATGACAAGAAGATATTGGAACATTAATTTGAAAGAGATGATAGAAGCAGGAGTTCATTTTGGTCATGGTATTAAGAAATGGAATCCTAAAATGGCCCCTTACATTTCGGCAAAGCGTAAAGGTACTCATATTATAAATCTCGCTAGAACGGCTCGTTTTTTATCAGAAGCTTGTGATTTAGTTTTTGATGCAGCAAGTCAGGGAAAAAGTTTCTTAATTGTTGGTACCAAAAAAAGAGCAACAGATTTAGTAGCATCAGCTGCAATAAGGGCTCGTTGTCATTATGTTAATAAAAAGTGGTTCAGTGGTATGTTAACGAATTGGTCGATTACGAAAACTAGACTTTCTCAATTTAGAGACTTAAGAGCAGAAGAAAAAATGGGAAAATTCCACCATCTCCCAAAAAGAGATGTGGCAATCTTGAAGAGAAAATTATCTACTTTGCAAAGGTATCTCGGCGGGATCAAATATATGACGAGATTGCCAGACATTGTGATCGTCCTTGATCAGCAAAAAGAGTATATAGCTCTTCGGGAATGTGCCATTTTGGGGATTCCTACTATTTCTTTAGTCGATACAAATTGTGACCCGGATCTCGCGAATATATCGATTCCAGCCAACGATGACACTATGACTTCAATTCGATTGATTCTTAACAAATTAGTATTTTCAATTTGTGAGGGCCGTTCTCTCTATATAAGAAATCGTTGATTAAGAATATATAGTGAATTCTTGGGCAACTGCGTAAATTTATGGAATCACTTACTTTACTATATCTTTTTTTTTGCATAGAATTTTTTTTGCATAGAAAAAAGAAGGGGAATATTGATATATATTAGAGGGTATTGATATATATTATGATCTGATGTGCTTTCTTGGTATCCTAAATATAAGATTAATACTTCAAGTTGCTGAGTTGAGAAAGAGATGGTTGAATCAAAAGAATTCCTTTTTTGAAGTTCAATTTTTATCAGAGGACAATATGAATATTATACCTTGTTCCATTAAAACACTCAAGGGGTTATACGATATATCGGGTGTAGAAGTAGGCCAACACTTCTATTGGCAAATAGGAGGTTTCCAAATTCATGCCCAAGTACTCATCACTTCTTGGGTCGTAATTACTATCTTGCTAGGTTCAGTTGTCATAGCTGTTCGGAATCCACAAACCATCCCGACCGACGGTCAGAATTTTTTTGAATATGTCCTTGAGTTTATTCGAGACTTGAGCAAAACTCAGATTGGAGAAGAATATGGTCCCTGGGTTCCCTTTATTGGAACTATGTTCCTTTTTATTTTTGTTTCGAATTGGTCGGGTGCTCTTTTACCTTGGAAAATTATAGAGTTACCCCATGGGGAATTAGCAGCGCCCACGAATGATATAAATACTACTGTTGCTTTAGCTTTACTCACGTCAGCGGCATATTTTTATGCTGGTCTTAGCAAAAAAGGATTGAGCTATTTCGAGAAATATATTAAACCAACTCCAATCCTTTTACCAATTAACATCCTAGAAGATTTCACAAAACCATTATCGCTTAGCTTTCGACTTTTCGGGAATATATTGGCGGATGAATTAGTCGTTGTTGTTCTTGTTTCTTTAGTCCCCTTAGTAATCCCTATACCGGTCATGTTTCTTGGATTATTTACAAGCGGTATTCAAGCTCTTATTTTTGCAACATTAGCCGCAGCCTATATAGGTGAATCCATGGAGGGTCATCATTGAATTGACTCTTTTTGGAAATAGTATTTTTTTTTTTTGCAGCTTAGCTCAATTCATGCATGGTTCCAGATAATCTGCTTGGTTGCAAAAAAATAGTTAGAAATGCGTATGAATATATAGCCTAGAGTTGTAGGAGAGAGAATAGAATAGACTATATTATGGAATTTTCAAAGTATATATGCATTAAGGAGGGTGGAGTCAGGCTAGATCTATACTATAATATCCTTAATGTCTATAAGTGGAGTCCTCTTTTATGCAGGTTTCCACTTTAAGCAATGATTTTAGAATCCGATTCAATAGAAAATGAGAAAATATGCAAACAAAATAGAAGAAACAAATGTATATATATAGGATATTATATTATATATTCCTAGGTTAGATTCATTATCTAATCCGATATATGGATATGGAATTCCCTTCTATGTAGTTCGGACAATTCACATTATCATTTCAATTTGATTTCAATTTGTACTTTTTAGTTACTTTACTTCTCCCCAATAGAGCTTAGAAGTAAGAATTTATTGGTTGATTGTATCCTTAACCATTTCTTTTTTTTGACACGAGGAACTACTCACCATGAATCCACTAATTGCTGCTGCTTCTGTTATTGCTGCTGGATTGGCCGTAGGGCTTGCTTCTATTGGACCTGGAGTTGGTCAAGGTACTGCTGCAGGACAAGCTGTAGAAGGTATTGCGAGACAGCCAGAAGCAGAAGGTAAAATACGAGGTACTTTATTGCTTAGTCTAGCTTTTATGGAAGCTTTAACAATTTATGGACTAGTTGTGGCACTAGCGCTTTTATTTGCGAACCCTTTTGTTTAATCTTAAAAAAAAAATTCTTTCGATTTCGATTAGATACTTTTTTCTTTTTTTAGTAAATTGGTATTTGCTTCCACAATTCCAATTATATCAATACTTTATTTAATTTACTCCTATTTATTACTCCTGGAATTATCTATTTATCGGGACAGATAATACCCCATTCTAGGAAGGGCTGAGTTGAGTATTATTAATTTAGAAGATATGCTCACCTTCTTATTTCCCGTCCTTAGTTTAGGAAAGTGGAAAGTTTTTTCCTTTTATTTTAGGAATTTTGGGAACAGAACATTTCAACAAAGGAAGTCTTTCACCGGTCAAACAAGACGTAAGACTTAATCTAAAAGAAATTACTAGATTGAATCTATTTGCATTAAAAAAACCGATCAAAAAAGGGCGAGCGAAGTAAGTGATCGAAAAACTTTGTTCTTTGTTCGTCCTATCTATAAGAGGAGAGCATATGAAAAATGTAACCCATTCTTTCGTTTTTTTAGCTCACTGGCCATCCGCTGGCAGTTTCGGGCTTAATACCGATATTTTAGCAACAAATCTAATAAATCTAACTGTAGTGGTTGGTGTTTTGATTTTTTTTGGAAAGGGAGTGTGTGCGAGTTGTCTATTTCAAGAATAGATTGGATCTATCCGGCTGCACTTTATAATATTTTTTAGTATTTTTCGGATAAATAAGAAAAGGGTGCACGATCTCGACGAATTACTTCTGAATAAATTCAGAAATCATATGGAAGAACCATAGCATTTCGCGACTCATTGGTAAATCAACTTTGATTCTCTATAAACCAAGAATGTGAGACCATTAACACGGTTAAAGCTAAACTGCTTGAAGTCCAGGCAAAAAGAGGTACTCTTTCTACAACTATATTAGTATTAGTACCAATTTAAACGGGAAATAGCTAATGTAAAATTTATCTGATATAGAACACTCATATCGATAAAATGGTTTGAACTATTTACTAGAAAAAAAAGGGGGCACCCTGCCCTTTTTTAACCAATGCCGAATCGACGACCTATGTATAAAAAAGAGAAATTTTTTGGATTTGAAGAAAAAAAAAATAAAAAAGAATTCTATTAATTTTCATTTTCCATTTATTTAGTTAGTTTTTCTTAATGAAATTGAAATTATTAACTAGAGGGCAAATAAAAATAAAGAAACAACTTTGCTGACCATGATATATTTTTATCTAGGCGGAAGAGTCCTCTTAATATTTATCTAGTCTTATATAGGTTTCGGTATATTGAAATATAAACATAAAAAAGAAGATAGAGGATAGGCTCATTACTTAAAAAAAAGATATGGAAATAGCTATAGAAAAAAAAAAAGGAGCGTGAGAGCCAAATGAATCGAAAGATTCATGTTTGGTTCGGGAAGAGATCATAAAAGTTGTAAACTTACAAAATAATCTACTTTCATTAAAAGATTTATTAGATAATCGAAAACAGAGGATCTTGAGTACTATTCGAAATTCAGAAGAATTGCGTAGAGGGACCATTGAGCAACTCGAAAAAGCTCGGATTCGATTACAGAAAGTCGAACTAGAAGCGGATGAGTATCGAATGAATGGATACTCTGAGATAGAACGAGAAAAAGCAAATTTGATTAATGCTACTTCTATTAGTTTGGAACAATTGGAAAAGTCTAAAAACGAAACCCTTTATTTTGAAAAACAAAGGGCAATGAATCAGGTCCGACAGCGGGTTTTCCAACAGGCCGTACAAGGAGCTCTAGGAACTCTGAATAGTTGTTTGAATACCGAGTTACATTTCCGTACGATTCGTGCTAATATTGGCATTCTCGGGTCCCTGGAATGGAAGAAATAATTAAATTAATTAGGCCTTGAACTTCTACTTTCGTTTAGAATTTAGGCATTATTTTTCCCCTTGCTTCCGAAAAAAGAGTCAAGAAACACTAATGGCAACCCTTCGAGTCGACGAAATTCATAAAATTCTCCGCGAACGTATTGAACAATATAATAGGAAAGTAGGGATTGAGAATATAGGTCGCGTAGTTCAAGTGGGGGATGGGATTGCTCGTATTATAGGTCTTGGTGAAATAATGTCAGGTGAATTAGTCGAATTTGCAGAAGGTACTAGGGGTATTGCTCTGAATTTGGAATCCAAAAATGTTGGGATTGTATTAATGGGCGATGGGTTGATGATACAAGAGGGAAGTTTTGTAAAAGCAACAGGAAGAATTGCTCAGATACCCGTGAGTGAGGCTTACTTGGGTCGTGTTGTAAATGCTCTGGCTAAACCTATTGATGGGAAAGGCGAAATTATAGCTTCCGAATCTCGCTTAATTGAATCTCCTGCTCCAAGTATAATTTCCAGGCGTTCCGTATACGAACCTCTTCAAACAGGGCTTATTGCTATCGATTCGATGATCCCTATAGGGCGCGGTCAGCGAGAGTTAATTATTGGGGACAGACAGACTGGCAAAACAGCAGTAGCCACAGATACAATTCTCAATCAAAAAGGGCAAGGTGTAATATGTGTTTATGTAGCTATCGGTCAAAGAGCATCCTCCGTAGCTCAAGTAGTAACTACTTTCCATGAGGAGGGGGCCATGGAATACACTATTGTAGTAGCTGAAATGGCGGATTCACCTGCTACATTACAATACCTCGCTCCTTATACGGGAGCAGCCCTGGCTGAGTATTTTATGTACCGCGAACGGCATACTTTAATAATTTATGATGATCTCTCCAAACAGGCACAAGCTTATCGCCAAATGTCCCTTCTATTAAGAAGACCTCCCGGACGTGAGGCTTATCCAGGGGATGTTTTTTATTTGCATTCACGCCTTTTAGAAAGAGCCGCTAAATTAAATTCTCTTTTAGGCGAAGGAAGTATGACCGCTTTACCAATAGTTGAGACTCAATCTGGAGACGTTTCCGCCTATATTCCTACTAATGTAATCTCCATTACAGATGGACAAATATTCTTATCTGCGGATCTATTCAATGCCGGAATTCGACCCGCTATTAATGTGGGTATTTCTGTTTCCAGAGTAGGATCCGCGGCTCAAATTAAAGCCATGAAACAAGTAGCTGGCAAATCAAAATTGGAACTAGCGCAATTCGCAGAGTTACAAGCCTTTGCACAATTCGCCTCTGCTCTCGATAAAACAAGTCAGAATCAATTGGCAAGGGGTCGACGATTAAGGGAATTGCTTAAACAATCCCAGGCAAATCCTCTCCCAGTGGAAGAGCAGATAGCTACTATTTATACCGGAACAAGAGGATATCTTGATTCGTTAGAAATTGAACAGGTAAATAAATTTCTGGATGAGTTACGTAAACATCTAAAAGATACTAAACCTCAATTCCAAGAAATTATATCTTCTAGCAAGACATTCACCGAGCAAGCGGAAATCCTTTTGAAGGAAGCTATTCAGGAACAGCTGGAACGGTTTTCTCTTCAGTAACAAATAAATTTTGCATGTCTACTCTTGTTAGTAGAATAGGAATCGTTGAGAAAGCTTTTTCATTTGAATCATGCAAAAAAGTTTTCTTTGTTTTTAGTTTAGTATAGTTATTTAAAGAATAGATAGAAATAAGATTGCGTCCAATAGGATTTGAACCTATACCAAAGGTTTAGAAGACCTCTGTCCTATCCATTAGACAATGGACGCTTTTCTTTCATATTTTATTCTTTCTTTTATTTTTTTGCTTCTTCCGAGAAAAAACTGTTAGACCAAAACTCTTTTAGGAAATCAAAAAATCCAGATACAAATGCATGATGTATATATTATATCATGCATATATCATAAAGAAGGAGTATGGAGGCGGTAGTGGGAATCGAACCCGCAACCCCAAGGTTATGAGCCTTATGAGCTACCAAACTGCTCTATACTCTTAAACTAAAGAGGGGTAACTAGTGGATAAAAGAGGGTTGGATACGCCCCTCTACCAATATCTATACAAATAGAATAGTCCATTTATACAGAATGGTAAAGAGGGCTCCTCTATGATTATCAATTCCAGAAATCCATACAAATACGAAAGGGTATTTTATCCTTACCAACTGGATCTTGTTGCACCCGGTAACAAACATTCATAAACCATTTCTCGAAGTACGTGTCCGGATAGCCCAAAATGTCGATAGTTAGCTCTAGGTCTTCCGGTCAAAAAACAACGTCGATGAAGGCGTGTAGGTGCACTATTACGCGGTAGGGATTGCAATTTTTCTCGCATTTTCGTTTTTTCACTCAAACTCAAGGGAGAAACTTTGCTTCTTATCTTTTTTTTTAAAGATTGACGAATCAAATGATATTTCTGTTCTAATTTCTGCCGCTTCTTCTCCCTCTGAATCAAACTTTTTTTTGCCATAATGTGTCGTTGCTATTATTACCAAGTATACGGTTCTAATCCTAGATGGAAAAATAAATAGAAAAAGAAATCTAAAAAGGCAGATCCTCCCTCTCTATCAAGAGTAATGAACTAGGTGCTGATACAGTACAAAAAAACAAACTAAATTAACCAAACTTGCCTGATGTTGAGGCAATCAAGAAAGCTGCATAAGTGAATATATAACCCACGGAAAAGTGAGCTAATCCAACCAATCTTGCTTGCACAATGGAAAGAGCCACGGGCTTATCTCTCCAGCGAATTAAATTAGCTAAAGGTGTGCGTTCATGAGCCCATGCTAAAGTCTCAATTAATTCCTGCCAATACCCCCGCCAGGAAATTAAGAACATAAATCCAGTAGCCCAAACAAGATGTCCAAATAAGAACATCCACGCCCATACCGATAAACTATTCATCCCAAAAGGATTATATCCATTGATAAGTTGTGAAGAGTTTAACCATAGGTAATCTCTTAACCATCCCATCAAATAAGTGGAGGATTCATTAAATTGTGAAACGTTGCCCTGCCATAATGTGATATGTTTCCAATGCCAATAAAAAGTAACCCACCCAATGGTATTTAACATCCAGAAAACTGCCAAATAAAATGCGTCCCAAGCAGAAATATCACAAGTACCGCCGCGCCCTGGGCCGTCACAAGGAAAACTATATCCAAAATCCTTTTTATCTGGCATTAATTTGGAACCGCGTGCATCTAAAGCGCCCTTTACTAAAATCAATGTAGTTGTATGCAAACCTAGAGCAATAGCATGATGAACCAAGAAATCCCCAGGTCCTATTGTTAAGAAAAGCGAATTACTATTCTCATTAACAGCATTCAACCATCCGGGCAACCATAGGCTTCGACCCGCATTGAAAGCGGGGCCATTCGTTGAAGATAAGAGTATATCGAACCCATATGTCGTCTTGCCATGAGCAGATTGTATCCATTGGGCAAATATAGGTTCGATCAAGATTTGCTTTTCTGGAGTACCAAAAGCAAGCATGACGTCGTTATGAACATAAAGGCCCAAGGTATGGAATCCTAGAAAGAGGCTAGCCCAACTTAAATGAGATATGATAGCTTCTTTATGGTCTAACATTCTTGCCAATACATTATCCTCATTCTGTTCCGGATTGTAATCCCTAATGAAAAAAATAGCTCCATGAGCAAAAGCCCCTGTCATGATGAACCCTGCAATATATTGGTGATGAGTATATAAAGCAGCTTGAGTAGTAAAGTCTTGTGCTATGAATGCATAAGGAGGTAAAGAGTACATATGTTGAGCTACTAAGGAAGTAATAACCCCTAAAGAAGCTAGAGCAAGACCTAACTGAAAATGAATCGAATTGTTGATTGTGTCATAAAGGCCCTTATGCCCACGCCCTAATCGACCCCCCGGAGGAGTATGCGCTTCTAAAAGATCTTTAATACTGTGCCCAATTCCGAAGTTAGTTCGATACATGTGACCGGCAATGAGAAAAATAAATGCAATAGCTAAATGATGGTGAGCCATATCGGTCAGCCACAAACTTTGTGTTTGTGGATGGAATCCCCCAAGAAGAGTTAGAATGGCAGTTCCCGCTCCTTGAGCGGTACCAAATAAATGATTACTCGAATCAGGGTTTTGGGCATAAAGATTCCATTGACCCGTCAAAAGGGGTCCCAACCCCTGGGGATAGGGTAATACATCTAAGAAATTATTCCATCGAACGTACTCCCCCCTGGATGCGGGAATAGCAACATGAACTAAATGTCCTGTCCAAGCCAAAGAACTTACCCCGAAAAGTCCTGACAAATGATGATTGAGACGAGATTCCGCGTTTTTGAACCACGAAAGGCTTGGTTTCCATTTGGGTTGTAGATGTAACCAACCCGCTATTAAGGACAGCGTAGAAAGAAATAATAGAAAAAGAGCTCCAGTATAAAGATCCTCATTGGTGCGTAATCCTATTGTATACCACCACTGATAAACTCCAGAATAAGCAATATTCACTGGACCAGCAGCACCTCCTCGAGTAAAGGCTTCCACAGCGGGTTGACCAAAATGAGGATCCCAAATCGCATGAGCAATAGGTCTTACGTGTAAAGGATCCTGTATCCATGATTCAAAATTTCCTTGCCAAGCTACATGAAACAGATTTCCGGACGTCCATAGAAAGATTATTGCTAATTGCCCAAAGTGAGAAGCAAAAATGTTCTGATAAAGACGTTCTTCAGTAATATCATCATGACTTTCGAAATCATGTGCGGTAGCAATACCAAACCAAATACGACGAGTAGTGGGGTCCTGAGCTAAGCCTTGGCTAAACCTGGGAAATCTTAATTCCATAATGCCTTTCAAATCCTCCTAGCCACTATCCTACTGCAATAATTCTCGCTAAGAAGAATGCCCATGTCGTGGCAATTCCACCCAGAAGGTAATGGGTTACTCCTACAGCGCGTCCTTGTATAATGCTCAAGGCTCTAGGCTGAGTAGCAGGAGCAACTTTTAATTTGTTATGAGCCCAAACGATAGATTCAATGAGTTCTTGCCAATAACCACGGCCGCTGAATAAAAACATTAAACTGAAGGCCCAGACAAAATGAGCACCTAAGAAAAAAAGACCATATGCAGATAATGAAGAACCATAAGACTGAATGACTTGCGATGCCTGTGCCCACAAGAAATCTCGAAGCCACCCATTAATCGTAATGGAACTCTGTGCAAAGTTTCCCCCTGTAATATGAGTTACCACCCCTTGATCACTTATAGTACCCCAAACATCCGACTGCATTTTCCAACTGAAATGGAAAATGACTACCGAAATTGCATTGTACATCCAGAATAAACCTAAGAAAACATGATCCCAGGCGGATACTTGACATGTTCCCCCTCGGCCAGGCCCATCGCAAGGAAAGCGAAAACCTAGATTTGCTTTATCGGGTATCAAACGGGAACTCCGAGCAAATAAAACACCTTTCAAAAGTATTAATACAGTCACATGTATGGTAAATGCATGAATGTGATGGACTAAAAAATCTGCGGTTCCTAATGGAATAGGTAACAAAGCCACTTTGCCACCTACTGCTACTAACTCGCCGCCTCCCCACGTTAAGCTAGTACTTGTTGTTGCACCAGGAGCTGTTACGCCAGGCGCAGTAGCATGGATATTTTGTACCCATTGAGCAAAGATAGGTTGTAATTGTATGGCAGTATCCGAAAACATATCTTGTGGACGGCCTAAAGCACTCATGGTATCATTATGAATGTACAAGCCAAAACTGTGAAAACCTAGAAATATACATACCCAGTTAAGGTGGGATATGATTGCATCGCGGTGTCTAAGGACGCGATCTAATAGATCGTTGTATCGAGTAGTTGGATCATAGTCTCTTACCATAAAAATTGCTGCATGTGCAGCAGCACCGACTATTAGAAATCCGCCAATCCACATGTGGTGTGTGAACAAGGAAAGTTGTGTACCATAGTCAGTAGCTAGGTATGGATAGGGAGGCATAGAATACATATGATGAGCTACAACAATGGTTGTAGAGCCTAGCATAGCTAGGTTAAGAGATAATTGAGCATGCCATGACGTTGTTAAGATTTCATAAAGACCCTTATGGCCTTGTCCTGTAAATGGGCCCTTGTGAGCCTCCAAAATATCTTTAAGTCCATGGCCAATACCCCAATTGGTCCTATACATATGACCTGCGATTAGGAAAAGAATAGCAATAGCTAAATGATGGTGCGCAATATCGGTCAGCCAGAGACCACCGGTTACTGGATCTAGTCCTCCGCGAAAAGTCAGAAATTCTGCGTATTTGGACCAATTTAAAGTGAAAAAAGGGGTTGCTCCTTCGGCAAAACTAGGATAAAGTTGAGCCAAAAGG
>NW_028260368.1:5026100-5068600 GCF_056163025.1 Triticum urartu | reverse complement strand
TCGTTCTTGTGGAATAAGAAGCCCTCGTACCTTAATGAAAGGAAAATCGTAATTTTTCGTTAGGTATTTGACCAAATAGGATCGTCCAGTTCCTACAGAACCTATCACTAAAATACCCGATAGGGCTAAGCGGAACGAAAAGGGTTTTCCATGAGATGGTAAATGAAAACGATTAGTCCCACACGAGGTTTGGGAATAAGTGATTGTCTGATAATGAGCAAGGAATATACGTCTTTCTGCTAAAGAGGATCTATTAAACTCATAATTCATTAGATCCTTGTTATCAATGCCAACTAGGTATCATAAGTAAATGGATCCCGGTTGTTCAATCCTTTGATAACCAAGGTCATTCTTTGCTAAAGAGAAATGATCACTATGAGTCAGACTCAATAGAATTGGATCCATTCCAAATAGCGAGAATTAGGATTCTTGATCCCTCTCAATCTCTCTTTCAATTCGAGGATCCAGAGAGGTGTTTTCATAGTCATCTCCGAATATTTGCCATCTCGGAATATTTTCGATTTCATTTTTCTATGATATGTCTTTCTATATGAAAATTGGTTATTTACGATGTACGATGATCCCTGTTAAGCATCCATGGCTGAATGGTTAAAGCGCCCAACTCATAATTGGTAAATTTGCGGGTTCAATTCCTGCTGGATGCACACGAACGGGAACATTCCATAAGTCTATTGGAACTGGCTCTCTATCCATGGAATCTCATCCATCATCCATACATAACGAATTGGTATGGTATATTCATACCATAACATAAGAACAATAAGAACTCGAATTCTTATCGATACTGGAACTCAGAGCATAGGAGGGAAAGTCGATTTATGGATGGAATCAAATACGCAGTATTTACAGAAAAAAGTCTTCGTTTATTGGGAAAGAATCAATATACTTTTAATGTCGAATCGGGATTCACTAAGACAGAAATAAAGCATTGGGTCGAACTCTTCTTTGGTGTTAAGGTGGTAGCTGTGAATAGCCATCGACTACCTGGAAAAGGTAGAAGAATAGGACCTATTCTGGGCCATACAATGCATTACAGACGTATGATCATTACCCTTCAACCGGGTTATTCTATTCCACTTCTAGATAGAGAAAAAAACTAAAGGAGAATACTTAATAATACGGCGAAACATTTATACAAAACACCTATCCCGAGCACACGCAAGGGAACCGTAGACAGGCAAGTGAAATCCAATCCACGAAATAATTTGATCCATGGACGGCACCGTTGTGGTAAAGGTCGTAATTCCAGAGGAATCATTACCGCAAGGCATAGAGGGGGAGGTCATAAGCGCCTATACCGTAAAATAGATTTTCGACGGAATCAAAAAGACATATCTGGTAGAATCGTAACCATAGAATACGACCCTAATCGAAATGCATACATTTGTCTCATACACTATGGGGATGGTGAGAAGAGATATATTTTACATCCCAGAGGGGCTATAATTGGAGATACTATTGTTTCTGGTACAAAAGTTCCTATATCAATGGGAAATGCCCTACCTTTGAGTGCGGTTTGAACTATTGATTTACGTAATTGGAAGTAACCAATTAGGTTTACGACGAAACCTAGAAATCGATCACTGATCCAATTTGACTACCTCTACGGGATAGACCTCAACAGAAAACTGTTGAGTAACGGCAGCAAGTGATTGAGTTCAGTAGTTCCTCATAGAAAATTATTGGCTCTAGAGATATGGTAATATGGAGAAGACAAAATTGTTTGAAGCACGCACAGAACCGGAAGCGCCCCTTGTTTCAAAGAGAGGAGGACGGGTTATTCACATTTAATTTGATGGTCAGAGGCAAATTGAAAGCTAAGCAGTGGTAATTAAGACCCCCGGGGGAAAATAGGGATGTCTCCTACGTTACCCATAATATGTGGAAGTATCGACGTAATTTCATAGAGTCATTCGATCTGAATGCTACATGAAGAACATAAGCCAGATGACGGAACGCAGAGACCTAGGATGTAGAAGATCATAACATGAGCGATTCGGCAGATTTGGATTCCTTTCCTATATATCCACTCATGTGGTACTTCATCATATGATTCATATAAGATCCATCTGTCTAGAGATCGTCATATACATCTAGAAAGCCGTATGCTTTGGAAGAAGCTTGTACAGTTTGGGAAGGGGTTTTTTGAGAGAAAAGAAGAATCTACTTCAACCGATATGCCCTTAGGCACGGCCATGCATAACATAGAAATCACACGTGGAAGGGGTGGGCAATTAGCTAGAGCAGCAGGTGCTGTAGCGAAACTCATTGCAAAAGAGGGGTAAATCGGCCACTTTAAGATTACCATCTGGGGAGGTCCGTTTAGTATCCAAAACTGCTTAGCAACAGTCGGACAAGTGGGTAATGTTGGGGTGAACCAAAAAAGTTTGGGTAGAGCCGGATCTAAGTGTTGGCTAGGTAAACGCCCCGTAGTAAGAGGGGTAGTTATGAACCCTGTGGACCACCCCCATGGGGGCGGTGAAGGGAAAGCTCCCATTGGTAGAAAAAAAACCCACAACCCCTTGGGGTTATCCTGCGCTTGGAAGAAGAACTAGGAAAAGGAAAAAATATAGCGATAGTTTTATTCTTCGTCGCCGTAAGTAAATACGTAACTAGGAATATGGAAAATTGCATTTTTGGAATTTGCAATAATGCGATGGGCGAACGACGGGAATTGAACCCGCGCATGGTGGATTCACAATCCACTGCCTTGATCCACTTGGCTACATCCGCCCCTTATCCAGCTAAAGGATTTTTTTCTTTTTTCCATTGATCATTATTCTATTTATTCTGACCTCCGTACTTCGATCGAGATATTGGACATAGAATGCCACTCTTTAAAAAGGAAAAAAGGAGTAATCAGCTGTGACACGAAAAAAAACGAATCCTTTTGTAGCTCATCATTTATTGGCAAAGATAGAAAAGGTCAATATGAAGGAGGAGAAAGAAACAATAGTAACGTGGTCCCGGGCATCTAGCATTCTACCCACAATGGTTGGCCATACAATCGCGATTCATAATGGAAAGGAACATATACCTATTTACATAACAAATCCTATGGTAGGTCGCAAATTGGGGGAATTCGTGCCTACTCGGCATTTCACGAGTTATGAAAATGCAAGAAAGGATACTAAATCTCGTCGTTAACTGAATTCTGAATAGAAAGATTAAGAAGAAAAAAAGATTCAAAATAAAGACAGAAATACCCAATATCTTGCTAGAACAAGATATTGGGTATTTCTGTCTTCAAAAATTCTTATATGTTAGCAGAAAAACCTTATCCATTAATAGATGGAACTTCAACAGCAGCTAAGTCTAGAGGGAAGTTGTGAGCATTACGTTCGTGCATTACTTCCATACCAAGGTTAGCACGGTTGATGATATCAGCCCAAGTATTAATAACGCGACCTTGACTATCAACTACAGATTGGTTGAAATTGAAACCATTTAGGTTGAAAGCCATAGTACTAATACCTAAAGCAGTGAACCAGATTCCTACTACAGGCCAAGCAGCCAAGAAGAAGTGTAAAGAACGAGAGTTGTTGAAACTAGCATATTGGAAGATTAATCGGCCAAAATAACCATGAGCAGCCACAATATTATAAGTTTCTTCCTCTTGACCAAATTTGTAACCCTCATTAGCGGATTCATTTTCAGTAGTTTCCCTGATCAAACTAGAGGTTACCAAGGAACCATGCATAGCACTGAATAGGGAACCGCCGAATACACCAGCTACACCTAACATGTGGAATGGATGCATAAGGATGTTGTGCTCTGCCTGGAATACAATCATAAAGTTGAAAGTACCAGAGATTCCTAAAGGCATACCATCAGAAAAGCTTCCTTGACCAATAGGGTAAATCAAGAAAACAGCAGTAGCAGCTGCAACAGGAGCTGAATATGCAACAGCAATCCAAGGACGCATACCCAGACGGAAACTAAGTTCCCACTCACGACCCATATAACAAGCTACACCAAGTAAGAAGTGTAGAACAATTAGCTCATAAGGACCACCATTGTATAACCACTCATCAACAGATGCAGCTTCCCAAATTGGGTAAAAGTGCAATCCGATCGCCGCAGAAGTAGGGATAATAGCACCAGAGATAATATTGTTTCCATAAAGTAAAGAACCAGAAACAGGCTCACGAATACCATCAATATCTACTGGAGGGGCAGCGATGAAGGCGATAATAAATACAGAAGTTGCGGTCAATAAGGTAGGGATCATCAAAACACCGAACCATCCGATGTAAAGACGATTTTCAGTGCTAGTTATCCAGTTGCAGAAGCGACCCCACAGGCTTGTACTTTCGCGTCTCTCTAAAATTGCAGTCATGGTAAGATCTTGGTTTATTCAAATTGCAAGGACTCCCAAGCACACGTATTAACTAGAATATAGATAATAGAAGGCTTGTTATTTAACAGTATAACATAGACTATATACCAATGTCAACCAAGTCAGCCCAAAGATTAGCTATCCATATAACTAAATTAACCAAACCAATAATTTTGTATTTGTAAATGAAGTGAGTCAAAGTGAAAAACTTTGATGGGTCTTTTCTATATGGGTTGCCCGGGACTCGAACCCGGAACTAGTCGGATGGAGTAGATAATTCTTCCTTGTTACAATAGAGAAAAATCCCTCCCCAAATCGTGCTTGCATTTTTCATTGCACACGACTTTCCCTATGTAGAAATAGCCAATTTCTATTCCAAAGAGGAAGTTCTACTAATTTTTTTAATTAGTAAGTTGATTCACCTACTCTTTATTATAATAAAAAGAACATTTCAGAATGAAAAATAGAAAAGTTTTTTCTTGATCATTTATCAACCCTTTCCTGTTTCTTAATTTCGTCTAATGATTAATTAAGAGGGTTGACCAGGTCATTGATACGTATAATATCCAAATACCAAATACGCTCAGTGTGTGATCCACAGAAAGAAAAAAGAGTTGTTTTGGTGAACATCAAAGAAAAAACTTGCTCTTCTTCCATAAAAAATTCTTCTAAAAATGCCGAACCCAATCGTTGCATAAAAGTTCGTACCGTGCTTTTATGTTTACGAGCTAAAGTTCTAGCACATGAAAGTCGAAGTATATACTTTAGTCGATACAAAGTCCGTTTTTTCGAAGATCCACTATGATAATGAAAAAGATTTCTACATATCCGACCAAATCGATCAAGAATATCCCAATCTGATAAATCTGTCCAAATGGGTTTACTAATAGGATGCCCCGATCCAGTACAAAATTGAGCTTTTGATAAGTATCCTATGAGGAGAGTAGCGGGGACTATGGTATCGAATTTTTTCATTCGAGTATCTATTAGAAATGAATTCTCCAGCATTTGATTCCTTACTAACAAAGAACTTTTTTGTACACTTGAAAGGTACCCCATAAAATCGAAGCAAGAGTTTGCTAATTGGTTTATATGGATTCTTCGCGGCTGAGTCCAAAAACAGAAATAATATTGCCAGAAATTGATAAGGTAGCATTTCCATTTCTTCTTCAAAAAAAAAGTGCCTTTTGATGCAAGAATTGCCTTTCCTTGATATCGAACATAATGCATAAGAGGATCCATAAAGAACCATAGGGTTTTCCGAGAAAAACCAGGGTACATTATCCCAAAATGTTCCATCTTCCTAGAAAAGTGGATTCGTTCCAGAAAAGTTCCAGAAGATGCTAATGGTAAGCAAGAAGATTGTTTACGAAGAAACAACAAAAAAAATTCATATTCTGATACATAAGAGTTATATAGGAATTGAAATAGTCTTTTATTTTCTTTTTGAAAAAAAAAAATGGATTTCATTGAAGTAATAAAACTATTCCAATTCGAATAATAGTTGAGAAAGAATCGCAATAAATGCAAAGATGGAACATCTTGGATACGGTATTGAAGGAGTTGAACCAGGATTTCCAAATGGATAGGATAGGGTATTTCTATATGTGATAGATAATCCAAATGCAAAAATTTGTCTTCTAAAAAGGGAAATATTGAATGAATAGAGCGTAAATTCTGAAACTTTGGTATTTCTTTTTCTTTCAGACAAAAAAATTCCCGTAGCGAGAATGGGATTTCCACAACGATCGCAAACCCTTCAGATAGAATCTGAGAATAAAACTCAGAATAAAAATAATTTTTGTAATCCAATAATCGATCTTGGTTAGGATGATTAACCGAGTTATCCAAAAAATTCTGCTGATACATTCGAATAATTAAACGTTTCACAAGTAGTGAACTAAATTTCTTGTTATTACAACTAACAACTATTTCCACAGGTTCAGAACCATTTAATCCATAATGGTGGGCAAATGCATAAATATATTCCTGAAAGAGAAGTGGGTAGACAAAGTATTGTTGACGAGATTTATGTTTTTCTGAATACCCTTCGAATTTTTCCATTTGTATTTCTACTTGAATCAGAGAGAAGAAGCATTTCTCGGTTTATCGAATGATGATACATAGTGCAATATGGTCAGAACAGGGTGTTGCATTTTTAATACAAACCCTGGAAAGAAAGGGAGTCTAATCCACAGATCTTTTTCTGCTCCTTTTCTACCCAATTAGTTTATGTTTGTTCTAATTAAAAAAAAAGAACAGAACAAGTTTTTTATTTTTGCAGGCCAATCGCTCTTTTGACTTTGGAATACAGCCTCTTTATCAATATACTGCTTCTTTTACACATTCAATCCATAACATCCCTTATTCAATCCATAATCAAGAATAATTAGGATTTCTAAAAAAAAAAAGAAAAAATAAAGGGTCCACTCATAGGAAAACCCAACCTTTCCCCGCATCCGGCACTAATCTATTTTTAACGTCTAATTAGAGCGGGGAATCATTCCAATTAGGAAGTTCAGCTCGTTGCTTTTTATTTTACCAGAATTGGAGCCAGGCTCTATCCATTTATTCATTAGACCCAGAAAATCGTAATTTTGGATTCCATTCAAAAAAGATTGATTTTATTACGACATGCTATTTTTTCCATTCATTACCTTTGAGGATCAGTCGTGGTCTTCTAGACTCTACCAAGAGTCTGGACGAATTTGTTGTTTCATCCAAATGTGTAAAAGATCATAGTCGCACTTAAAAGCCGAGTACTCTACCATTGAGTTAGCAACCCAGATAAAAAAAGGATCTTAGATACGATCGAAATCCAAAAATCAATGGAATTACACCGCGCGCTTCTGTCAAAACATTGAACTAGCAAGACATCAAAAGATTTTTTTTATCGACCATGAAAAACACTCAAATGCCAAAACGAACAGGTCCGGTGAAATTCCACTAAAGTAAAGTTAAAAAAAGAGCGACCCTAATCACGATGGCCAAATTCTCCTTATTTTTAGCGATTTTTATTAACAAAAAATATATATTATAAAAAATATATATTATATTGTATGAGAATACATGCAAGAGGAACACCCTTATCATTTGAGCGAAGTGTAGGCGGAAAAATTGAATATGGAGTGAGGATAAAGAGACCCATCTATCTACAAATTCTATTTGTTCAATAGACCTTTGTCAATGGAAATACAATGGTAAGAAAACAAATTAGATAGAAAAAGTAAATAAAATAGGGGCTTATGTTGGATTGGCACGATATAATATAAATCCAAATAGGATTAAAAAAGAGGTAAATTGTGTCTAAATAATTAGACAACTAGGAATACTAATAATCTTCTCCTATCCTATTTTTTGATTCATTTAGTTCTTCAATTAACTCAAAGTTCTTTCTTTTTCTTTAAAGAATTCTGCCTTCCTTAAAATATCATAAACAGTTCTTGTTGGTTGAGCACCCTTTTCAAGGAAATAGAGAATAGCTGGAACATTTAAACAAGTTTGATTCTTTATCGGATCATAAAAACCTACTTTTTGAAGATCTCTTCCTTCTCTTCGAGATCGAACATCAATTGCAACGATTCGATAGACAGCTTATTGGGATAGATGTAGATAAACAACGCCCCCCCCTAGAAACGTATATGAGGTTTTCTCCTCATACGGCTCGAGAAAATGATTCGAATTTCTGTCGATAATAATAGAAATTAGACTATGACGTGCATTAATTTCCTTACAGAAAAAACAAATTTCATTTATACTCATGACTCAAGTGGGCTAATTTTGCCTGACAAACTTCGAAGGCAAAATCCTTCCAAAATTTTTGAGTCGTCTTTAAACTCTTTTCTTTGTCTCATTTCGAACGAATTGACTTTTATTCCTTATTCTAATCCAACTCTGTTGTTGAGACAATTGAAAATTGTGTTTACTTGTTCTGGAATCCTTTATCTTTGATTTGTGAAATCCTTGGGTTTAGACATTACTTCGGGAATTCCTATTTTTTTCTTTCAAAAGAGTAGCAACATACCCTTTTTTCTTATTTCCTTCGATAAAGCATTTATCTCTTCTATAGAAATCTAATAAGAGGGATTGATTCTGATATACTTTTATTGGACTTTCTTCTTATTTTAACCTTTCGATTTATTTCTATATTAAGGATAGACTGACAAAGTTGGCCTAATTTATTAGTTTTCACTAACCCTAGATTCTTTCCCTTGATAAAAAAAATTCTGTCCTCTCGAGCTCCATCGTGTACTATGTTACTTAAACCCAGCGCAAATTTGGTTCGGAACGAATAGAACAGGCTATGTCGAGCCAAGAGCATTTTCATTACTATGGAAAATGATGGATAGCAAAATCCACAATCGATCATGTCCTTCAAGTCGCACGTTGCTTTCTACCACATCGTTTTAAACGAAGTTTTACCATAACAAACATTCCTCTTTTCATTGCAAAGTGGTATAGAGAATTGATCCAATATGGATGGAATCATGAATAGTCATTGGTTTAGTTTTTTTATACTAATTAAAACTTGCTATCTATGGAGCAATATGGATAAAAGAAAGTAAGTATTTATCCGGGAAGCCTCCGCCAAGATCCAATTTATTTAAACCCATATTAAAATTCTATCATATGAATGAAACATAGTTTGAAAAAGACGACTAAACAAGTTTGCTTAAAACTTATTTATTCTTAAATTTCCACCCTCAACGGATGGCTCGAGATGATCAATCTTGAAGTGAGAAAAGAAGGATTGACTCTTCCTCAATAAATAAACTATCAACCTCCAAAAAAGTTTAATTAATTTAATTACTAGAATTAGAATTCTAGTAGTAATATATTTTTTCAGTACCAAAAACAATTAACTATAATAACTAAATAAACTATTCCAATGAAAAGATTGAAAGTTTTTGGTAGTTATAGAATTCTCGTACTTCTTCAACTCGAATACCAAAAGGAAGAAAAAAATATGACTAAGTGATTTTATAGTAGAGGCATATCCTGAATGTGCTTGATAGATCCCATTTTTTCATGAAAATAAAGATAGTCAATTTGACTGGACTTAAGACTTTATTATGTTTTCTGAGAAAGAATAAGATATCATTATTCTCTTTAATAAACTTTTGTCTCGTACGGAATACTATATGATTTCACCGTTTGTTTCATCAGAAACAATCTGGGACGGAAGGATTCGAACCTCCGAGTAACGGGACCAAAACCCGCTGCCTTACCACTTGGCCACGCCCCATTTCGGGTTTTATGCGACACTAATAAACACTAGTATGTTTATTTGTTATTCGTCAATACCATTTCAATTACATAAAAAAGGAGGGATATTCTCTTGCTAGTATTCTACACATGCGGATAATATAGAATCAAAAAAATGCATTGATCATTACATGGAATTCTATTAAGATATTATATGAAAGTCGAATTTATTCCACTCTCATTTGAGAGTGCGAATACAAGGAGGTATTTTGTGTTTGGGAAAGTCCGAAGAAAAAAGATTTTGAATCTGCCTTTTCCTTCTTTCCCTTAAAAAAATAACTCAAGAAAAATCCAATTATTTACTCTACAAGAATGAAATGCTTGTTATGCCTAATATACTTAGTTTAACCTGTATCTGTTTTAATTCTGTTCTTTATCCTACTAGTTTTTTCTTTGCCAAATTACCCGAAGCTTATGCTATTTTCAATCCAATCGTGGATATTATGCCTGTTATACCTCTATTCTTTTTTCTATTAGCCTTTGTTTGGCAAGCTGCTGTAAGTTTTCGATGAAATCTTTAGTACTCTGTATGCCAAATTGAATGATGTGTTCATTCCAAAAAAATTTTAAAATGGGTAAAAGCCGAGAAGTTTTATATTTTTATATTATGAACCTTCGATTCTAAAATTTAAATTCTTCTACATTGAATGGGTAGCTACAGCAATAAATTTGGATCAGCCTTTCTACTCCCCTGCACCTAGGTTGAGCAGGTACCTAAAGGTACCTACACAATACCTAACCACCTAACCCTATTTTTGCTATTGATAAGAGTGCTTATTATAAAAGAATTCTTGCAATTTTTTTCAAGAATTCTTTTTTGCATTTTTAGGTATAAAAAAAAACCATCCTAGTGGATCCGTGTGGTAAGGAAAAACTGGTAATCTATTCCTTAAAAAAAAATCTTGGAGATTATGTAATGCTTACTCTCAAACTTTTTGTTTATACAGTAGTGATATTCTTTGTTTCACTCTTTATCTTTGGATTCTTATCTAATGACCCAGGACGGAATCCTGGACGCGAGGAGTAAAAATTCAGTTTTTTTTTTTCTTATTGGATTTGTTTCGTACATTTATCTATGAGAAAATCCGGGGGTCAGAATTCTTTCCAATTCGAAAGTCCCAAATGATCCAAGGGAGCGGAAAGAGAGGGATTCGAACCCTCGGTACAAAAAAATTGTACAACGGATTAGCAATCCGCCGCTTTAGTCCACTCAGCCATCTCTCCACGTTCCAAAGCGAAAGGTTTCCGTGATATGATATAGGCAAGAAATAAGAAATAACGGTTGCAAAAAACCCCTTTTTTTTCTTTCAAAAGTCTATAAAAATTATATTGCCAATTCCATTTTAATTATATTCTTTTTTCTTAATGTTAATAAAAAAAGAAGAAAATTCTTGTTTTTTCTTTCTAAAAATCGATATTGGCCGAGAGACAATCAAATAGATTTTCTCTTTAGCGGGCATTTCCATATAGGACTTGTTATAATTATAATAAAACAAGCAGGTTATATAAAAAAAACGCTTTTTTTGTCGATTATTTATCAAGAAAGCAAAAAGGGTTCTTATCAAATCCACCATAAAATTGGAAAGAAGCATAAAGTAAGTAGACCTGACTCCTTTAATGATGCCTCTATCCGCTATTCTGATATATAAATTCGATGTAGATGAAATTGTATAAGCGAATTTTTTTTATTTCCTTAGACTTAGACCGCGCAAGACAAGAATTTTTCGCTATTTACGATTTCATATTCTTGTTACTAGATGTTCTATAGGAATAAGAAGAAATCGCAACTCCTTTGCGCTACACATAAAATTGGATTTCGAAGGTCCATTTTTTTTTTTCAGAATCCTCTATTATTTTAGTTCTTCCACCCATGCAATAGAGAGGGAATGGGAAAAGAAGGGTTACTTTTATTTGCATTTTTCCCTTAAAAGATAGACTTTGAAATAGGAGTCTTGGAATAATGCTGAATTCAAAGGTTTATTTCTTTCTATAGTATAAGAAAAACAATTTATTTCTATTTCTATAGTATAAGAAAAACAAATAAATAGTATAAGAAAAACAAATCGAATCAAATTCATGGATTTACCACGACCTCGGTTGTGACTGTGACTCCATAGATAAAAATGGGAAATTTCTCTCTTCGAGACCATTGAAAAAGGGCATTGAACGAGAAAGAAATCGTCCACAGATAATAAAACTATCATATGCCTTGGAAAGTGATATGAGGTGCTCGGAAATGGTTGAAGTAATTGAATAGGAGGATCACTATGACTATAGCCCTTGGTAGAATTCCTAAAGAAGAAAATGATCTATTTGATACTATGGATGACTGGTTACGAAGGGACCGTTTCGTTTTTGTAGGATGGTCTGGCCTATTGCTCTTTCCTTGTGCTTATTTCGCTTTAGGGGGTTGGTTTACAGGGACAACTTTTGTAACTTCTTGGTATACCCATGGATTGGCTAGTTCCTATTTGGAAGGTTGTAATTTCTTAACCGCAGCAGTTTCTACCCCTGCCAATAGTTTAGCACACTCTTTGTTGCTACTATGGGGGCCCGAAGCACAAGGAGATTTTACTCGTTGGTGTCAATTAGGCGGTCTATGGACTTTTGTAGCTCTCCACGGGGCTTTTGCACTAATAGGTTTCATGTTACGCCAATTTGAACTTGCTCGGTCTGTTCAATTGCGGCCTTATAATGCAATCTCATTCTCTGGTCCAATTGCTGTTTTTGTTTCTGTATTCCTTATTTATCCACTGGGGCAATCTGGTTGGTTCTTTGCGCCGAGTTTTGGCGTAGCAGCGATATTTCGATTCATCCTTTTCTTCCAAGGATTTCATAATTGGACGTTGAACCCATTTCATATGATGGGAGTTGCCGGAGTATTAGGTGCGGCTCTGCTATGCGCTATTCATGGAGCGACCGTAGAAAACACTCTATTTGAGGACGGTGATGGTGCAAATACCTTCCGTGCTTTTAACCCAACTCAAGCTGAAGAAACTTATTCAATGGTCACTGCTAACCGCTTTTGGTCCCAAATCTTTGGTGTTGCTTTTTCCAATAAACGTTGGTTACATTTCTTTATGCTATTTGTACCCGTCACCGGTTTATGGATGAGTGCTATTGGCGTAGTTGGCTTGGCTCTGAACTTACGTGCCTATGACTTTGTTTCCCAGGAAATCCGTGCAGCGGAAGATCCTGAATTTGAGACTTTCTACACCAAAAATATTCTTTTAAACGAGGGTATTCGTGCGTGGATGGCAGCTCAGGATCAGCCTCATGAAAATCTTATATTCCCTGAGGAGGTTCTACCACGTGGAAACGCTCTTTAATGGAACTTTCGTTTTAGCTGGTCGTGACCAAGAAACCACCGGCTTTGCTTGGTGGGCTGGGAATGCCAGACTTATCAATTTGTCCGGTAAACTGCTTGGAGCTCATGTAGCTCATGCCGGATTAATCGTATTCTGGGCCGGAGCAATGAACCTATTTGAAGTGGCCCATTTCGTACCAGAAAAGCCCATGTATGAACAAGGGTTGATTTTACTTCCACACTTAGCTACTCTAGGTTGGGGAGTAGGGCCAGGGGGGGAAGTTCTAGATACTTTTCCGTACTTTGTATCTGGCGTACTTCACCTAATTTCCTCCGCAGTCTTAGGCTTCGGTGGCATTTATCACGCGCTTCTGGGACCCGAGACTCTTGAGGAATCTTTTCCATTCTTTGGTTATGTCTGGAAAGATAGAAATAAAATGACTACAATTTTGGGTATTCACTTAATTTTGTTAGGTCTAGGTGCTTTTCTTCTAGTACTCAAGGCTCTTTATTTTGGCGGTGTATATGATACCTGGGCCCCTGGGGGGGGAGATGTAAGAAAAATTACCAATTTGACCCTTAGTCCCAGTGTTATATTTGGTTATTTACTAAAATCTCCTTTTGGTGGAGAAGGGTGGATTGTTAGTGTAGATGATTTAGAAGATATAATTGGTGGGCATGTATGGTTGGGTTTTATTTGTGTATTTGGCGGAATTTGGCATATTTTAACCAAACCCTTCGCATGGGCTCGCCGTGCATTTGTATGGTCTGGAGAAGCTTACTTGTCTTATAGTTTAGCTGCTTTATCTGTCTTTGGTTTTATCGCTTGTTGTTTTGTATGGTTCAATAATACAGCTTATCCGAGTGAGTTTTATGGACCCACCGGGCCAGAAGCTTCTCAAGCTCAAGCATTTACTTTTCTAGTTAGAGACCAGCGTCTTGGAGCTAATGTGGGATCCGCTCAAGGACCCACAGGTTTAGGTAAATATCTAATGCGTTCCCCAACTGGGGAGGTTATCTTTGGAGGGGAAACTATGCGTTTTTGGGACCTTCGTGCTCCATGGTTAGAACCTCTAAGGGGCCCCAACGGTTTGGACTTGAGTAGGTTGAAAAAAGACATACAACCTTGGCAAGAACGACGCTCAGCAGAATATATGACCCACGCTCCTTTAGGCTCTTTAAATTCCGTGGGTGGCGTAGCTACCGAGATCAATGCAGTTAATTATGTCTCTCCTAGAAGTTGGTTATCAACTTCTCATTTTGTTCTAGGATTCTTCTTTTTTGTGGGCCATTTATGGCATGCAGGAAGAGCCCGAGCTGCTGCAGCAGGTTTTGAAAAGGGAATCGATCGTGATTTGGAACCTGTTCTTTACATGAACCCTCTTAACTAAGATTTTCTTATTTATACCTGTTCTACTTTTTTTCTGTTCTGGCTCGGTTATTCCATCTAGCCGAGCCATTCATTCCTTTTTATGAAAGAAAGATAAGGGACAGAAAAAAAAAATAAATAAAAATGAAAGAAACAAACGTATTCAATAAGCAAAAGGAGAGAGAGGGATTCGAACCCTCGATAGTTCCTAGAACATATACCGGTTTTCAAGACCGGAGCTATCAACCACTCAGCCATCTCTCCACAGCCTAATCCTTATTTTACTCCTACAAATAGAACATAGCCATATAAAAAATAAAAAGATTTATTAGCCTCTAGAAAGATATCAGATACAAGTTCCTTTTCGATATATCTCTGTATACTGTATACACGGATACAGGATCCGCTATACCCGCTTGTGAAATAAAGAGTAAATAATCTCTTCTCACCCCCATATCCAAATAAAAAAGCGGTTTAAGTAATAAATTTGAATTAAAGAGAAGAATCAATGGATTCATGATTAAACCCCTCCTACTTCTTGTATTTTTTTACAATTTTGGTTTAAGTGAGGGATCAAATATGTAGTCAACTTTATTTGATGGTAGCTTGGAGGATTAGAAATATGACTATTGCTTTCCAATTAGCTGTTTTTGCATTAATTGCGACTTCCTCAGTCTTAGTAATTAGTGTACCCCTTGTATTTGCTTCTCCTGATGGTTGGTCAAATAATAAAAATGTTGTATTTTCCGGTACATCATTATGGATTGGACTAGTCTTTCTCGTAGCTATTCTGAATTCTCTCATTTCTTAAATGAAATTTGGTTAATATTTATTAACCCCATAAAAAAGAAATAATAAAGGCCATTTCTTCTAAAAAATTAGAATAGTGAGACGTATTAAAACGCAATTTGCGTTCCGAATTGCTAGCTCTTCTCTTTCAGTATTATGAAATTCCATTCCCATTAGAATATTCATTGACAGATAATAAAAAAAGGAAAACTCTAATATAATAGAAAATGAAATGAAACGGTCGACCCAGACATAGAAGGTCGACCCAGGCGGATATACGCTATAAAATATATACCGTAGCGAGCGTAGTTCAATGGTAAAATATCTCCTTGCCAAGGAGAAGATACGGGTTCGATTCCCGCCGCTCGCCCGCTTAATTTATCAAAGTACTATGATAAAAAGTTTAGTCTAGTTAACTGTTTAACTACTTATATTAAATTAAGTATTAATTAGGTGTTAGTCTAGTGCCGTATCCCTTACTATCTTACCCTTCCTTTGCATCCCACTCAAAAAAAGAGGGCGCTCCAGAGGCAGAAATAGAACTCGCCAACAGAGCTCCAAAAATTGGGTATTAACTGAGACAAACAACGGGCAAACTTTTTTTAAAGGGAAGGGAGAGGTAGACTGTCCCTTTCGTTTCATTTTTATTTTCTGCAGGGTAGGGAGAGGCCTTGCGCCTTCTTTTTTTGAAGGCAAGTGACTTCGCAAACTGCTCAATTTTGCCCTCTAGGGCCGGGAACTAATGAATAAAAAAGGGTTGGATACGCCCCTCTACCATACATATCTAGAGAAATAGAATAGTCCTTTTATACAGACTGCTAAGTGCGGAGACGGGAATCGAACCCGTGACCTCAAGGTTATGAGCCTCGTGAGCTACCAAACTGCTCTACTCCGCTCTGGAGTACCAGAAACTGGTGGACAAAAAAGGCTTGAATACAAGCCTCTAACATGTCTAGACAAATAGAATACTCCTTTTATACAGAATGGAGCGGGTAGCGGGAATCGAACCCGCATCGTTAGCTTGGAAGGCTAGGGGTTATAGTCGACGTTGGTTGATTATTTTTAACGTCTCTAATTCAAAACCGAACATGAAATTTTGATTTCATTCGGCTCCTTTATGGATATTCTCACCACTTAACATCTATGTCAGCTTTTCTATTTGAATGGAACCAAAGCTCTCCGCTTTCTAGATGATCCTTATAGAGTAGGAGATAGAAATTCTATCTAAATTCATCTAATCTACTTACTTCGTTCCCTAATTTCATTCAAGAGATCCTGAGGAAAAGAATTGGGTTTCCACCGAGCTGAAACAATATGCGGATGGTTCTAGTAAACCAAAACTATCGTTTTTTAGCTATTTGGCTTCCTTATTCCTTATTTTAAGAAGATTTAGTTACGATTGGAAATCAACTTTTTTGTATCTTCATCCATAGATCCTTTACTCATATTTTCAAAATTGGAATACTTAATCCAATGCAAAATTATGCTTCGCGACTCTGTACTCATAATCCTATTTTTATTTTGGATGCAATTTAAATTAGTCTTTGGATACAAATCGCCAGAATGTATATTCTTCCTCAATATGCTATTGAGAGGAAAAGGATTTAATCCTTTATAAGAACTAAAGTTTTCATCGGAATATAAAAATAAAAAACTTAAGGATGCCTTAAGTATATCATTTCAAATTCAGTTATTAATAGAACGAATCACACTTTTACCACTAAACTATACCCGCTACATTGTAGATTATGGTATAAATGGTACCCTTTGTCAAGGATAGCCATTTGACAAGAAGGCTAATTCCCCCTTATTGAATCAGATGGAGAAGGTTCATGACACTGAGCCGTTGGTACTTCTACTTCGATCGCTCGCCTTTACTTTAGGATTTAGATAGCCCCTCTGGTCTGTAAAAAAAATCTTTTCTTACCATGCTAATAGCGCCTGAACCAAATGTATTTATTTTGATTAGGATCCTATTCTACGGTTACGACTACAATAATAATTATTTACTTTGCAAGGACGTAAGTGTGTCAGACTGCTAAATTGTTTTATTATTCCTACAATATAAACTAGGGGATATAGGGGGTAACACTGTCCCTATAAATTCCTTTTTTCCTTTTCTTTTTTGTCCAGAATTGAACAAAAAAGAAATTATGGAAGATGTTTTCTTCCCCCATTAAGTCCGAGCCATAGAGTAAGAGTGAGATGAGTTTTCCAAATTCATCATAGACTTTCCCTATGGCTTGATAGAAGTAAGCAGCAAAGAGTCGTAACTTAAAGAAAAAAACGGACAGGGCCGACAGATTTACCTGATGTAAAGAAGATCCTAAAAGTCTCTGATTAGTCGACTCTCTCCATTTAACACTTTCCTCTCTCTCCTTTTTTCCACTGACTCAATTCTAGTTTATTAGATTCTTGTTTAAAAGAATGCAAAAAGTTCAATAGAACTAAGAACACATAAAAAATAGCATAGAGGATCAAGGCCATTACCAAAAGTTCCTCCCAAGGATCCTATATCCTATTGGGTATCTGTTCCCCGCCTTTTCCCGCTAGGATCGGAAATCTTATATTTTCCATATCCATATACCGTTGAATCCTTGGGGTTCCAGAATCCGCCTATTTTACTAGTCTTCGGAAACGGAAAACCCTGAACCAAGAAGAGTTGGATATGTTATGTAGGGTATGTTTTTTTTTATTAATTTTATTTTGAGCTCTCAAGATATCGATATATACATATACAATCTCTACATAATGTCTCTCTCTCTATCTCTATATATTATATATATAATATGTACATTATGCAGTAGACCCATAATGGGAAATCCAAGTGGCTAATTTTTGAATTAAATAAAAAGCCCTTTTAACTCAGTGGTAGAGTAATGCCATGGTAAGGCATAAGTCATCGGTTCAAATCCGATAAAGGGCTTTTTAAATTAGTGGTAGAGTAATCTCGTGCTAAGACGTAAGTCGTTGGTTCGAATCTGATAGAGTACTTTTCTACTAAATTGATTCACTTTTTTTCTTTGTTTTTGAAACTTTCTCTATATTTTTAGAGAATTTTATGACTTAGTGCGGGATGGATGCATTTTTGGTATGAACACTAAATGAAGCACGGAGAATTAATCTATAACGATCAACTAAAAAAAATCCTAGATGAAAACATAACAGAAAAGTTGGAAAAACTCTTTGCTTTGGATCTATTTATACTTTTCGAGTATATTGACAATTCCAAAAAACTGCTCATACTATGATTATAGTATAATCACGAGCGGTTGTATATGGCCCTATCGTCTAGTGATGCCCCTATCGTCTAGTGGTTCAGGACATCTCTCTTTCAAGGAGGCAGCGGGGATTCGACTTCCCCTGGGGGTAGGGAGTATTATGAAAGGAGGTTAATCATAGATTAGCAAAAACCCTAGAATAAATTCTTCCTGGGTCGATGCCCGAGTGGTTAATGGGGACGGACTGTAAATTCGTTGACAATGTCTACGCTGGTTCAAATCCAGCTCGGCCCAAACCAAAAATCTAGGGCTTCGTGAGTATGAACTAAATCCTTTTGTTTTTCTTCCATAAAATAAAATGTCTGATCTATAGAAATAAAAGATAAAGAAAAAAGGGAAATTTTTTTTTCTAATCCATATCTCTCTCATTCCTTTCTTACAAACAAAAGAGTTTTTCTTATTGAAGGCTGGATTATTATCCATTTTTAGTGATAAAAAATCACGACATACTAGTTATGTCACTCTCACTATACCCACGTATAATATAATATGTGGGTATGTAGTATATGATTCGTCTATTTCTTAGAGTACGAAAGACGAATCGAATCTTCTTATGGTTCTATTTAAGAATGGGTATGCCATACACCCCGCGGGGATTGTAGTTCAATTGGTCAGAGCACCGCCCTGTCAAGGCGGAAGCTGCGGGTTCGAGCCCCGTCAGTCCCGAACTAGGGTTCAATGAATGGAGAAATTGATATTTCCTTTTTCCATGAAAAAAAGGGGCAGGGAGCAAGATCAAATACCCACAGGGCACCCTTACTTCACTTTTTTATTTTGCATCTCTCATTAAAGAGGGAGGGAGGGCATATAGGAATTTTTTTTTCACTACTCCCAATCGATAAAGAAAGACACACATACGATATGTGGATTAGTAGAATTTAGGATATTATATTACTCTATCTTTCTTTATGATGATACCATCCTCATCTTAATTTCCTATTCCACTCTTATGGAATAGAGTACCGGTATTTTACCGGAATCCATACATAAATCGTATTCCCTTTTTATTTCAGACCTCTTTTCCCCATCTCACTTCTACTGCTTATTTGGATGTCTATGTGACCCATAGAAAGTGAAAGTTGGTCATATAATACATACATAATTGTATGTATAACTATAAGAAAAAGGAAGGGAAATTGTATAAGATTAAGAAAGTATAAGATTAAGAAAGCTCGTGGGTTAGAGATATAGAAAAGAAAAAGTAGAAAAGGATTAAAAAAGAGGGAATTCCTAATCCAATCAAAAAACCCATTTTGGTCTTAGTGTGGATAGAGGATCTTCCTATGTTATACTATATAACTCTCATCCGTGAAATATAACTCTCATCCATGAATTGATTTGATAGATCCGATATTCATAATATTGAATTGATTCAGTATTATCAGAATGCAAGCCCTACCCTTGAATTTACAAGATACCCCTTTTTCCTCTCCATGGGATTACATCCCGAGTTATTGTGAAAATAAAAAATAAAGAGGTTATGGAAGTCAATATTCTCGCATTTATTGCTACTGCACTGTTCATTCTAGTTCCTACTTCTTTTTTACTTATTATTTATGTAAAAACAGTCAGCCAAAATAATTAATTGGAATTCCAATTAATCATTGAAGAAATTAAAAAGGGATTAAATAAAAAAAATCCAAGTCTTAAATGAAAGGATCTGGTTGGAATCTTAAAGTGTGGTAGAAAGAACTACATATAGTTTTTTCTACGACACTTTAGATTCTTTCTATTATATTATCTTTGAATCTACATAGAATAGATTAGTAGATTGAAATAGTTAAGTAGTCTAATTCAATTTCTTTTTTCATTGCATCCACTTAATTTCAATCAGGTCAAAATAAAAAAATCTAAGACAATTCTTGACCAAAGAATCCATGGAAGGAAAGAAAAATAATATGAAGAATAGACTATAGTAAAAAGTAAAAGGAAATGGAAAATGTGTGATATGCCGTGAATAGTTCCGTGGAAGAAAGTCTAATTTTCTTATGTATAGAACTTTTTTTAACCATTCGTCATTTCTAGTAGAAATTCTGAATTGGTATAATGGCTCTTTCTTACATTACAACTTACAATACAAGAGTTTCTTACAGGAGTGAAACAAAACTAAAGAAAAAGATTAAAGAATAACGTTTGACAAAATGATTAATGCAAAATGATCCATTAAAGAAAAGAATTGATACAACAATTTGATTACTTAATCAATTAGTAGTATCCCTAGAGTCCACTCCTTCCCCATACTACTAGTGAAAGAGAAAATGTAAAGACTACCATTAAAGCAGCCCAAGCGAGACTTACTATATCCATCTAAATTATGTCTCCTATTTCTATGAAGGGATTATTCTACTATTGATCAATAATCATAGTGGAATCAAGGGTACAGAGTCAAAAAGGGATTCCGCCCTAAGGCCATGGATCAATCAGTTCAAGGAATTTACTCCTAACAAATTCTTATAGGAATTCTGGTAGAATTAGAGAGCATTAAAAATACGAGATACTATAGCCCTTTTTTCCTTAAAAAAGAAAGAGTACGGGAATGATGTCCTGAATAGAAGAAGCGGGAATAGGAAGATTTTTTATTCCTTTTGTTACTCTTTTTTTTTTTTTTAAGCAAAGGACGCCCGAATATACCATAAAATTATCGATAGATAAATATTTATTGGATACCTACCTTACCTAATGTTTATTTTTGACCTAAACCCTGCAGCCTTGCTTTGTATCATTCTATGAAAGAATGAAGAGATTTTATCCATAATACAACTCCTAAATTGATTTTTGATCGACCTATTTAATCTGATTCTCGTTAGAATTAAGTAGTCCTTACTTTAGTGTATGTAGGTAACATAAGATGTACGATAAAAAAATGTATAATAATTAGTAAGTCTTGATATTCTTTCGTGGAGTCCCTTCTTGAATCTTAGATTGAAAAAAAAAAAGAATGCCCCTTAGGGACCTTTCTTTGGATACCAAGATTTCTGACATCTTATCCTCGTATTTTAAAATTATCAAATCGAATCTCAATTAAGAACCAATTCAAATTCATATAATAAAAGAATAAGGAAACACTACCTCACCCCTATTGATAACCATTTTGGCCACTACCGTCAAAACAAACCCTAACCCTAGTTTGAGGATAGAACTATGGTATGGTTTCTCTAAACCCAGTATCGGCAGGCCCAGTTACTCTCTTGCCCGAACTTATGCGAAGTAAAAATTTATCGAATTCGATCAGCACTATAAAAAAAACCTAAGTATTTTATTGATCAGGCGGCACCCAGATTTGAACTGGGGATAAAGGATTTGCAGTCCCCTGCCTTACCGCTTGGCCATGCCGCCAAAAAATCCGATCAAAAATCTAGAAAACAGCAAGTATTCATCCACGTTTTCTTACGAAAAGCCCCTTTTATTTTGAATATAATTCTACTTACTTTTTTCCAATCTTTTTCAAAAAATCTATTCCTGCTTTTTTTGATCCAGTTTCTATTATTCTCCTCGATAGATTCTATCTTAAAACATACATTGTTAACACAATAAAACTTCCCATTTCTTTCTATTGAGATGAAAAAGAAGAAAAAGTGGATTTCTATTCACAGGCTGCAAAATTCAGAATAAATTGGAACCGTTAACTAGAATTCTCTTTTTTTTATTGCAGTAGTGAACTACTCTTAAATCGGTATTATCTCCCCCCCCTTCAATGGCATAATAAAATATTATGGCTTTATGCTTAATCCGTGTATAGGTAAACTTTAGGTCCGAACAGCATTATTATCCAAAGATCCCCTTTATGTACATATCTCTATGGGGAATCATGCTTTAATTTTTCAAAGTATTAAATTAAATATCTTGAATAAAAAAAGGAAATTTGCTCTGATATAGAGTATAACCTGACTATCTTGGCGTACCCAAGTGAAATTACGATAAAAGAAAAGCATGGATATGGGGAGAGGTGGATAACTAGATTGGCATGTACTTAAAAAAGGGACTTACTTTATTTTAGAATTCCACAATGAAATACTGAATTTTCTAGCAATTATACTACTCCGATCCGAAATAAAAAAGAACCCTCAAATTATTTTGAGAAATTAAAGTAAGCACGCTATTCTAAATCGAAGTAAAGTCAAACTTTCTAGTATATTATATTACGGCTTTATTACATTCATAGAAAGGAGATAAAATGAGAAATCTTTGCCATCCAATCTGATTAGAATATCATAACATAAAGTATAAGTGGCAGAATTTTTTTTGTAGGAATGTTTTATCAATTCATTTTCATTTCATTTGTACCCCTGGCAAACTCGAACTTTCGTCCAAATGGTCTCTATTCATATGTATGAAATACATATATGAAATACGTATGTGGAGTTCCCTAGAATTTCATGTGATTCAGTAAACAGAATATAGATTCCATGATTGCTAGATCGATCCATAGGGATTGATGAAGAGTGAGCTGATAATGGAATTTTTCTTTGATAAACAGGAAACTTAAGATTAAGATGCTCCGGAATGGAAACGAGGGAATGTCCACAATACCCGGATTTAGTCAGATCCAATTCGAGGGATTTTGTAGGTTCATTAATCAAGCCTTGGCAGAAGAACTTGACAAGTTTCCAACAATTAAAGATCCAGATCACGAAATTGCATTTCAATTATTTGCGAAAGGATATCAACTGCTAGAACCCTCGATAAAAGAAAGAGATGCTGTGTATGAATCACTCACCTATTCTTCCGAATTATATGTATCTGCGAGATTAATTTTTGGTTTCGATGTGCAAAAGCAAACCATTTCTATCGGAAACATTCCTATAATGAATTCCTTAGGAACCTTTATTATAAATGGAATATACCGAATTGTGATCAATCAAATATTGCTAAGTCCTGGTATTTACTACCGCTCGGAATTAGATCATAAGGGAATTTCTATCTACACTGGCACTATAATATCAGATTGGGGGGGGAGATCGGAATTAGCAATTGATAAAAAAGAAAGGATATGGGCTCGCGTGAGTAGAAAACAAAAGATATCTATTCTAGTTCTATCATCAGCTATGGGTTCGAATCTAAGAGAAATTCTGGATAATGTTTCCTACCCTGAAATTTTCTTGTCTTTCCCGAATGCTAAAGAGAAGAAGAGGATTGAGTCAAAAGAAAAAGCTATTTTGGAGTTTTATCAACAATTTGCTTGTGTAGGTGGGGACCTGGTATTTTCGGAGTCCTTATGCGAGGAATTACAAAAGAAATTTTTTCAACAAAAATGTGAATTAGGAAGGATTGGTCGACGAAATATGAATCGGAGACTTAATCTTGATTCCTCAGAACAATACATTCTTGTTACCACGAGATGTATTGGCCGCTACGGATCATTTGATTGGAATGAAATTTGGAACGGGTATACTTGACGATGACGATATGAATCACTTGAAAAATAAACGTATTCGTTCGGTTGCGGATCTGTTACAAGATCAATTCGGATTGGCTCTTGGTCGTTTACAACATGCAGTTCAAAAAACTATTCGTAGAGTATTCATACGTCAATCGAAACCGACTCCCCAAACTTTGGTAACTCCAACTTCAACTTCAATTTTATTAATAACTACTTATGAGACCTTTTTTGGCACATACCCGTTATCTCAAGTTTTTGATCAAACGAATCCATTGACACAAACTGTTCATGGGCGAAAAGTGAGTTGTTTAGGTCCTGGAGGGTTGACGGGGAGAACCGCAAGTTTTCGGAGCCGAGATATTCATCCGAGTCACTATGGGCGTATTTGTCCAATTGACACGTCTGAAGGAATCAATGTTGGACTTACTGGATCCTTAACAATTCATGCGAGAATTGATCACTTGTGGGGATCCATAGAGAGTCCGTTTTATGAAATATCTGCTGAGAAAGCAAAAGAAAAAAAAGAGAGACAGGTGGTTTATCTATCACCAAATAGAGATGAATATTATATGATAGCAGCAGGAAATTCTTTGTCCTTGAATCAAGGTATTCAGGAAGAACAGGTTGTTCCGGCTAGATACCGTCAAGAATTCTTGACTATTGCATGGGAACAGATTCATGTTAGAAGTATTTTTCCTTTCCAATATTTTTCTATTGGGGGTTCTCTCATTCCTTTTATTGAGCACAATGATGCGAATCGGGCTTTAATGAGTTCTAATATGCAGCGCCAAGCAGTTCCGCTTTCTCGGTCCGAGAAATGCATTGTTGGAACTGGATTGGAACGCCAAACAGCTCTAGATTCGAGGGTTTCCATTATAGCCGAACGCGAGGGAAAGATCATTTCTACTGATAGTCATAAGATACTTTTATCAAGTAGTGGGAAGACTATAAGTATTCCTTTAGTTAACCACCGTCGCTCTAACAAAAATACTTGTATGCACCAAAAACCCCGGGTTCCACGGGGTAAATCCATTAAAAAAGGACAAATTTTAGCAGAAGGAGCTGCTACAATTGGGGGCGAACTTGCTTTAGGAAAAAACGTATTAGTAGCTTATATGCCATGGGAAGGTTACAATTTTGAAGACGCAGTACTAATTAGCGAACGTTTGGTATATGAAGATATTTATACCTCTTTTCACATCCGGAAATATGAAATTCAGACGGATACGACAAGCCAGGGCTCCGCTGAAAAAATCACTAAAGAAATACCACATCTAGAAGAACATTTACTCCGCAATTTGGACAGAAATGGAGTTGTTAGGTTGGGATCCTGGGTAGAAACTGGTGATATTTTAGTAGGTAAATTAACGCCTCAGATAGCGAGCGAATCATCTTATATCGCGGAAGCTGGATTATTACGGGCCATATTTGGCCTTGAGGTTTCCACTTCAAAAGAAACTTCTCTGAAATTACCTATAGGTGGAAGAGGGCGCGTTATCGATGTGAAATGGATCCAAAGGGACCCGCTCGACATAATGGTTCGTGTATATATTTTACAGAAACGTGAAATCAAAGTTGGGGATAAAGTAGCCGGAAGACATGGGAATAAAGGGATCATTTCCAAAATTTTGCCTAGGCAAGATATGCCCTATTTGCAAGATGGAACACCCGTTGATATGGTCTTCAATCCCTTAGGAGTACCCTCCCGAATGAATGTGGGACAAATATTTGAAAGCTCGCTCGGATTAGCGGGGGATCTGCTAAAGAAACATTATAGAATAGCACCCTTTGATGAGAGATATGAGCAAGAGGCTTCAAGAAAACTTGTGTTTTCAGAATTATATGAAGCCAGTAAAGAAACAAAAAATCCATGGGTATTTGAACCCGAGTACCCGGGAAAAAGCAGAATATTTGATGGAAGAACAGGCGACCCCTTTGAGCAACCTGTTCTAATAGGGAAGTCCTATATCTTAAAATTAATTCATCAAGTTGATGAGAAAATTCATGGGCGTTCTACTGGGCCCTACTCACTTGTTACACAACAACCGGTTAGAGGAAGAGCCAAGCAAGGGGGACAACGAGTAGGAGAAATGGAAGTTTGGGCTTTAGAAGGATTTGGTGTTGCTCATATTTTACAAGAGATACTTACTTATAAATCTGACCATCTTATAGCTCGCCAAGAAATACTTAATGCTACGATCTGGGGAAAAAGAATACCTAATCATGAGGATCCTCCAGAATCTTTTCGAGTGCTCGTTCGAGAACTACGATCTTTGGCTCTAGAACTGAATCATTTCCTTGTATCTGAAAAGAACTTCCAGGTTAATAGGGAGGAAGTTTGATCGGAATAAATATAAATTCTTTTCTTATTTCTATTTTATGATTGACCAATATAAACATCAACAACTTCAAATTGGACTCGTTTCCCCTCAACAAATAAAGGCTTGGGCTAACAAAAACCTACCTAATGGAGAAGTCGTTGGCGAAGTCACAAGGCCCTCTACTTTTCATTATAAAACCGATAAACCAGAAAAAGATGGATTGTTTTGCGAAAGAATCTTTGGACCCATAAAAAGCGGGATTTGCGCTTGTGGCAATTCTCGAGCGAGCGGAGCTGAAAACGAAGACGAAAGATTTTGCCAAAAATGCGGGGTCGAATTTGTGGATTCTCGGATACGAAGATATCAAATGGGATACATCAAACTCGCATGTCCCGTGACTCATGTGTGGTATTTGAAAGGTCTTCCTAGTTATATCGCGAATCTTTTAGATAAACCTCTTAAGAAGTTGGAGGGCCTAGTATACGGCGATTTCTCTTTTGCTAGGCCCAGCACTAAAAAACCCACTTTTTTACGATTACGAGGTTTATTCGAAGAGGAAATTGCATCCTGTAACCACAGCATTTCTCCCTTTTTTTCTACCCCAGGCTTTGCAACATTTCGAAATCGGGAAATTGCGACAGGAGCAGGTGCTATTAGAGAACAATTAGCAGATTTGGATTTGCGAATTATTATAGAGAATTCTTTGGTCGAATGGAAGGAATTAGAAGACGAGGGGTATAGTGGAGATGAGTGGGAAGATAGAAAAAGACGAATAAGAAAAGTTTTTTTGATTAGACGCATGCAATTGGCGAAACATTTTATTCAAACAAATGTAGAACCAGAATGGATGGTTTTGTGCTTATTACCGGTTCTTCCTCCCGAATTGAGACCTATTGTTTATAGGTCTGGAGATAAAGTAGTGACTTCAGACATTAATGAACTTTATAAGAGAGTTATCCGTCGGAACAACAATCTTGCCTATCTATTAAAAAGAAGTGAATTAGCGCCAGCAGATTTAGTAATGTGCCAGGAAAAATTGGTACAAGAAGCCGTGGATACACTTCTTGATAGTGGGTCCCGCGGGCAACCGACGAGGGATGGTCACAATAAAGTATACAAATCACTTTCAGATGTAATTGAAGGTAAAGAGGGAAGGTTTCGCGAGACTCTGCTTGGGAAACGGGTCGATTACTCGGGGCGTTCTGTCATTGTTGTGGGTCCTTCGCTTTCATTACATCAATGTGGATTACCTCTAGAGATAGCAATAAAGCTTTTTCAGCTATTTGTAATTCGCGATTTAATCACGAAACGCGCCACTTCTAATGTAAGGATTGCTAAAAGGAAAATTTGGGAAAAAGAACCCATTGTATGGGAAATACTTCAAGAAGTTATGCGGGGACATCCTGTACTGTTAAATAGAGCACCTACCCTGCATAGATTAGGCATACAGGCCTTTCAACCCACTTTAGTAGAGGGGCGTACTATTTCTTTACACCCATTAGTGTGTAAGGGTTTCAATGCGGACTTTGATGGAGATCAAATGGCTGTTCATCTACCTTTATCCTTGGAAGCTCAGGCAGAAGCCCGTTTACTTATGTTTTCTCATATGAATCTCTTATCTCCCGCTATTGGGGATCCTATTTGCGTACCAACCCAAGACATGCTTATCGGGCTTTATGTATTAACGATTGGAAAGCGTCGAGGTATTTGTGCAAATAGATATAATAGTTGCAGAAACTACCCAAATCTAAAAGTAAATTACAATAATAATAATAATTTTAAATATAGGAAAGATAAAGAACCCCATTTTTCTAGTTCTTATGATGCACTGGGAGCTTATAGACAAAAACTAATCAGTTTAGATAGTCCCTTGTGGCTACGATGGAACCTGGATCAACGCGTCATTGGGTCAAGAGAAGTTCCGATTGAAGTTCAATATGAATCTTTGGGGACTTATCATGAGATTTATGCCCACTATCTAATAATGGGAAATAGAAAAAAAGAAATTCGTTCGATATACATTCGAACCACTCTTGGTCATATTTCTTTTTATAGAGAAATAGAGGAAGCCATACAAGGATTTAGTCAGGCCTATTCATACACTACCTAAACAAGAAAGTTAGATTCGGCGATGCCCCTCCCCTTTCGGGGGGCATTCCGATTTCCCTAGTATCATCATTATTTGCCACGCGAATCCAGATTGAGATTGAGGCAATTAAGTTAATTAAATTTTCGAATCACTGACTCAGGCCCATTGTCGAATCCTACTCAGCAATTGTCGAATCCTACTCAGCCGAAAAGGGGGTACTTATGTATGGCGGAACGGGCCAATCTGGTCTTTCATAATAAAGAGATAGACGGAACTGGTATGAAACGACTTATTAGCAGATTAATAGATCATTTTGGAATGGGATATACATCCCATATACTGGATCAACTAAAGACTCTGGGCTTCCATCAAGCCACTACTACATCGATTTCGTTAGGAATCGAGGATCTTTTAACAATACCCTCTAAGGGATGGTTAGTCCAAGACGCGGAACAACAGAGTTTTCTTTTGGAGAAACACATATTATTATGGGGCTGTACACGCGGTAGAAAAATTACGCCAATCTGTTGAGATATGGTATGCGACAAGTGAATATTTGAAACAAGAAATGAATTCAAATTTTCGGATAACGGATCCTTCTAATCCAGTCTATCTAATGTCTTTTTCAGGAGCCAGAGGAAATGCATCTCAAGTACACCAATTAGTAGGTATGAGAGGATTAATGTCGGACCCTCAAGGACAAATGATTGATTTACCTATTCAAAGCAATTTACGCGAGGGACTTTCTTTGACAGAATATATAATTTCCTGCTATGGAGCCCGCAAAGGGGTTGTAGATACTGCTGTGCGAACAGCAGATGCTGGATATCTTACACGTAGACTTGTTGAAGTAGTTCAACATATTATTGTGCGTAGAAGAGATTGTGGTACTATCCGAGGTATTTCTGTAAGTCCTCAAAATGGGATGACGGAAAAACTTTTTGTCCAAACACTAATTGGTCGTGTATTAGCAGACGATATATATATCGGTTCACGATGCATTGCCGCGCGAAATCAAGATATTGGAATTGGATTAGTCAATCGATTCATAACTGCCTTTCGAGCACAACCATTTCGAGCACAACCAATATATATTAGAACCCCCTTTACTTGCCGAAGCACTTCTTGGATCTGTCAATTATGCTATGGCCGGAGTCCTACTCATAGTGATCTGGTCGAATTGGGAGAAGCCGTAGGTATTATTGCAGGTCAATCAATTGGGGAGCCAGGGACTCAACTAACATTAAGAACTTTTCATACTGGCGGAGTATTCACAGGGGGTACTGCCGACCTTGTACGATCCCCTTCGAATGGAAAAATAAAATTCAATGAGAATTTGGTTCACCCCACACGTACCCGTCATGGGCAGCCTGCTTTTCTATGTTATATAGACTTGCATGTAACTATTCAGAGTCAAGATATTCTATATAGTGTGAATATTCCCTCAAAAAGCTTGATTCTAGTGCAAAATGATCAATATGTAAAATCCGAACAAGTAATTGCGGAGATTCGTGCCGGAACGTCCACTTTACATTTTAAAGAAAGGGTACAAAAGCATATTTATTCTGAATCAGACGGCGAAATGCACTGGAGTACTGATGTTTACCATGCGCCCGAATATCAATATGGTAATCTTCGCCGATTACCAAAAACAAGCCATTTATGGATATTGTCAGTAAGTATGTGCAGATCCAGTATAGCGTCTTTTTCACTCCACAAGGATCAAGATCAAATGAATACTTATGGTAAAAAAGATAGGGAAATTCTTGATTATTCAACGTCGGATCGAATCATGTCCAATGGCCATTGGAATTTTATCTATCCTTCTATTTTTCAAGATAATTCAGATTTGTTGGCGAAAAAGCGAAGAAATAGGTTCGTCATTCCATTACAATATCATCAAGAACAAGAGAAAGAACTAATATCCTGTTTTGGGATTTCGATTGAAATCCCCCTTATGGGTGTTTTACGTAGAAATACTATTTTTGCTTATTTTGACGATCCCCGATACAGAAAAGATAAAAAGGGTTCAGGAATTGTTAAATTTAGATATAGGACCCTAGAAGAAGAATATAGGACTCGAGCGGAAGACTCAGAAGAGGAATATGAGACCCTAGAAGACGAATACAGGACCCGAGAGGACGAATATGAATATGAAACCCTAGAAGAATCTAAATATGGAATCCTAGAAGACGAATACGAATATGAAACCCTAGAAGACGAATATGGGAGCCCAGAAAACGAATATGGGAACCCAGAGAACGAATATAGGACTTTAGAGAAAGACTCAGAAGAGGAATATGGGAGCCCAGAGAGCAAATATAGGACCCAAGAGGACGAATATGGAACTCTAGAGGAAGACTCAGAAGACGAATATGGCAGCCCCGGGGAAAGCGCAGAGGAAAAATATGGTACTTTAGAGGAAGACTCAGAAGAAGATTCAGAGGACGAATACGAGAGCCCAGAGGAAGATTCCATCTTAAAAAAAGAGGGTTTGATTGAGCATCGAGGAACAAAAGAATTTAGTCTAAAATACCAAAAAGAAGTAGATCGGTTTTTTTTCATTCTTCAAGAACTTCATATCTTGCCGAGATCTTCATCCCTAAAGATACTTGACAATAGTATTATTGGAGTGAATACACAACTCACAAAAAATACAAGAAGTCGACTAGGCGGACTGGTCCGAGTGAAGAGAAAAAAAAGCCATACGGAACTCAAAATATTTTCCGGAGATATTCATTTTCCTGAAGAGGCGGATAAGATATTAGGTGGCTGTTTGATACCGCCAGAAAGACAAAAAAAAGATTCTAAGGAATCAAAAAAAAGGAAAAATTGGGTCTATGTTCAACGGAAAAAAATTCTCAAGAGCAAGGAAAAGTATTTTGTTTCCGTTCGCCCTACAGTGGCATATGAAATGGACGAAGGAAGAAATTTAGCAACACTTTTCCCGCAGGATCTCTTGCAAGAAGAAAATAATCTCCAAATTCGACTTGTCAATTTTATTTCTCATGAAAATAGCAAGTTAACTCAAAGAATTTATCACACAAATAGTCAATTTGTTAGAACTTGCTTAGTAGTGAATTGGGAACAAGAAGAAAAAGAAAAGGCTGGTGCTTCCCTTGTTGAGGTAAGAGCAAATGATCTTATTCGCGATTTCCTAAGAATTGAGTTAGTCAAGTCCACTATTTCGTATACACGAAAAAGGTATGGTAGGACAAGTGCAGGACCGATTCCCCATAATAGGTTAGATCGCGCCAATATCAATTCTTTTTATTCCAAGGCGAAGATTGAATCACTTAGCCAACATCCAGAAGCTATTGGCACTTTGTTGAATCGAAATAAAGAATACCACTCTTTGATGATTTTGTCGGCATCCAACTGTTCTCGAATTGGTTTATTCAAGAATTCAAAACATCCCAATGCGATAAAAGAATGGAATCCTAGAATTCCTATTCGAGAAATTTTTGGGCCCTTAGGCGCTATTGTAGCTAGTATATCGCATTTTTCTTCATCTTACTATTTACTAACGCATAATAAAATCCTGTTAAAAAAATATTTGTTCGTTGACAATTTAAAACAAACCTTCCAAGTACTTCAAGAACTTAAATACTCTTTAATAGATGAAAATAAAAGGATTTCTAATTTCGATAGTAACATAATGTTGGATCCATTCCTTTTGAATTGTCACTTTGTCCATCATGATTCTTGGGAAGAGACATTGGCAATAATTCACCTTGGACAATTTATTTGTGAAAATGTATGTCTATTTAAATCGCACATAAAAAAATCCGGTCAAATTTTCATTGTAAATATGAATTCCTTTGTTATAAGAGCAGCTAAACCTTATTTGGCCACTACAGGAGCAACTGTTAATGGTCATTATGGAGAAATCCTTTACAAGGGAGATAGGTTAGTTACGTTTATATATGAAAAATCGAGATCTAGTGACATAACGCAAGGTCTTCCAAAAGTGGAACAAATCTTTGAAGCGCGTTCAATTGATTCATTATCCCCGAATCTCGAAAGGAGAATTGAGGATTGGAATGAGCGTATACCAAGAATTCTTGGGGTCCCTTGGGGATTCTTGATTGGAGCTGAGCTAACCATAGCCCAAAGTCGTATCTCTTTGGTTAATAAAATCCAAAAGGTTTATCGATCCCAAGGGGTACAGATCCATAATAGACATATAGAGATTATTATACGCCAAGTAACATCAAAAGTGCGGGTTTCCGAAGATGGAATGTCTAATGTTTTTTCGCCTGGGGAATTAATCGGACTATTGCGAGCGGAACGAGCAGGACGAGCTTTGGATGAATCGATCTATTATCGGGCAATCTTATTGGGAATAACAAGGGCTTCCCTGAATACCCAAAGTTTCATATCTGAAGCAAGTTTTCAAGAAACTGCTCGAGTTTTAGCAAAAGCTGCCCTACGAGGTCGCATTGATTGGTTGAAAGGCTTGAAAGAAAACGTAGTTCTGGGGGGGATTATACCTGTTGGTACCGGATTCCAAAAATTTGTGCATCGTTCCCCACAAGACAAGAACCTTTATTTCGAAATAAAAAAAAAAAATCTATTCGCGTCGGAAATGAGAGATTTTTTGTTTCTCCATACAGAATTAGTTTCTTCAGATTCTGACGTAACAAACAATTTTTATGAGACATAAGAACCCCCATAAAAATATTTTTTACTTTACTAGACTTTTGAACTTAGAACACTAACAGGTCAAATTTTAGATTTTTAAGATTTTTATTTTAATAAGTAAAACAAGTCAGTTAATTCATTAAGGTGGTTATGTTTATACCATGTATCAATGGCCAACTCTTATCTTAGTACAAGGTTCTCTCGGAACAATTATTATTTATTTCAAGCTATTTCGGATCTTTCTTAATCTTCAAAAAGAACTAAATTCCGTAATGGAATGGTAGGATTAAAAAAAAGGAAGTGTGGAAAAAATGACAAGAAGATATTGGAACATTAATTTGAAAGAGATGATAGAAGCAGGAGTTCATTTTGGTCATGGTATTAAGAAATGGAATCCTAAAATGGCCCCTTACATTTCGGCAAAGCGTAAAGGTACTCATATTATAAATCTCGCTAGAACGGCTCGTTTTTTATCAGAAGCTTGTGATTTAGTTTTTGATGCAGCAAGTCAGGGAAAAAGTTTCTTAATTGTTGGTACCAAAAAAAGAGCAACAGATTTAGTAGCATCAGCTGCAATAAGGGCTCGTTGTCATTATGTTAATAAAAAGTGGTTCAGTGGTATGTTAACGAATTGGTCGATTACGAAAACTAGACTTTCTCAATTTAGAGACTTAAGAGCAGAAGAAAAAATGGGAAAATTCCACCATCTCCCAAAAAGAGATGTGGCAATCTTGAAGAGAAAATTATCTACTTTGCAAAGGTATCTCGGCGGGATCAAATATATGACGAGATTGCCAGACATTGTGATCGTCCTTGATCAGCAAAAAGAGTATATAGCTCTTCGGGAATGTGCCATTTTGGGGATTCCTACTATTTCTTTAGTCGATACAAATTGTGACCCGGATCTCGCGAATATATCGATTCCAGCCAACGATGACACTATGACTTCAATTCGATTGATTCTTAACAAATTAGTATTTTCAATTTGTGAGGGCCGTTCTCTCTATATAAGAAATCGTTGATTAAGAATATATAGTGAATTCTTGGGCAACTGCGTAAATTTATGGAATCACTTACTTTACTATATCTTTTTTTTTGCATAGAATTTTTTTTGCATAGAAAAAAGAAGGGGAATATTGATATATATTAGAGGGTATTGATATATATTATGATCTGATGTGCTTTCTTGGTATCCTAAATATAAGATTAATACTTCAAGTTGCTGAGTTGAGAAAGAGATGGTTGAATCAAAAGAATTCCTTTTTTGAAGTTCAATTTTTATCAGAGGACAATATGAATATTATACCTTGTTCCATTAAAACACTCAAGGGGTTATACGATATATCGGGTGTAGAAGTAGGCCAACACTTCTATTGGCAAATAGGAGGTTTCCAAATTCATGCCCAAGTACTCATCACTTCTTGGGTCGTAATTACTATCTTGCTAGGTTCAGTTGTCATAGCTGTTCGGAATCCACAAACCATCCCGACCGACGGTCAGAATTTTTTTGAATATGTCCTTGAGTTTATTCGAGACTTGAGCAAAACTCAGATTGGAGAAGAATATGGTCCCTGGGTTCCCTTTATTGGAACTATGTTCCTTTTTATTTTTGTTTCGAATTGGTCGGGTGCTCTTTTACCTTGGAAAATTATAGAGTTACCCCATGGGGAATTAGCAGCGCCCACGAATGATATAAATACTACTGTTGCTTTAGCTTTACTCACGTCAGCGGCATATTTTTATGCTGGTCTTAGCAAAAAAGGATTGAGCTATTTCGAGAAATATATTAAACCAACTCCAATCCTTTTACCAATTAACATCCTAGAAGATTTCACAAAACCATTATCGCTTAGCTTTCGACTTTTCGGGAATATATTGGCGGATGAATTAGTCGTTGTTGTTCTTGTTTCTTTAGTCCCCTTAGTAATCCCTATACCGGTCATGTTTCTTGGATTATTTACAAGCGGTATTCAAGCTCTTATTTTTGCAACATTAGCCGCAGCCTATATAGGTGAATCCATGGAGGGTCATCATTGAATTGACTCTTTTTGGAAATAGTATTTTTTTTTTTTGCAGCTTAGCTCAATTCATGCATGGTTCCAGATAATCTGCTTGGTTGCAAAAAAATAGTTAGAAATGCGTATGAATATATAGCCTAGAGTTGTAGGAGAGAGAATAGAATAGACTATATTATGGAATTTTCAAAGTATATATGCATTAAGGAGGGTGGAGTCAGGCTAGATCTATACTATAATATCCTTAATGTCTATAAGTGGAGTCCTCTTTTATGCAGGTTTCCACTTTAAGCAATGATTTTAGAATCCGATTCAATAGAAAATGAGAAAATATGCAAACAAAATAGAAGAAACAAATGTATATATATAGGATATTATATTATATATTCCTAGGTTAGATTCATTATCTAATCCGATATATGGATATGGAATTCCCTTCTATGTAGTTCGGACAATTCACATTATCATTTCAATTTGATTTCAATTTGTACTTTTTAGTTACTTTACTTCTCCCCAATAGAGCTTAGAAGTAAGAATTTATTGGTTGATTGTATCCTTAACCATTTCTTTTTTTTGACACGAGGAACTACTCACCATGAATCCACTAATTGCTGCTGCTTCTGTTATTGCTGCTGGATTGGCCGTAGGGCTTGCTTCTATTGGACCTGGAGTTGGTCAAGGTACTGCTGCAGGACAAGCTGTAGAAGGTATTGCGAGACAGCCAGAAGCAGAAGGTAAAATACGAGGTACTTTATTGCTTAGTCTAGCTTTTATGGAAGCTTTAACAATTTATGGACTAGTTGTGGCACTAGCGCTTTTATTTGCGAACCCTTTTGTTTAATCTTAAAAAAAAAATTCTTTCGATTTCGATTAGATACTTTTTTCTTTTTTTAGTAAATTGGTATTTGCTTCCACAATTCCAATTATATCAATACTTTATTTAATTTACTCCTATTTATTACTCCTGGAATTATCTATTTATCGGGACAGATAATACCCCATTCTAGGAAGGGCTGAGTTGAGTATTATTAATTTAGAAGATATGCTCACCTTCTTATTTCCCGTCCTTAGTTTAGGAAAGTGGAAAGTTTTTTCCTTTTATTTTAGGAATTTTGGGAACAGAACATTTCAACAAAGGAAGTCTTTCACCGGTCAAACAAGACGTAAGACTTAATCTAAAAGAAATTACTAGATTGAATCTATTTGCATTAAAAAAACCGATCAAAAAAGGGCGAGCGAAGTAAGTGATCGAAAAACTTTGTTCTTTGTTCGTCCTATCTATAAGAGGAGAGCATATGAAAAATGTAACCCATTCTTTCGTTTTTTTAGCTCACTGGCCATCCGCTGGCAGTTTCGGGCTTAATACCGATATTTTAGCAACAAATCTAATAAATCTAACTGTAGTGGTTGGTGTTTTGATTTTTTTTGGAAAGGGAGTGTGTGCGAGTTGTCTATTTCAAGAATAGATTGGATCTATCCGGCTGCACTTTATAATATTTTTTAGTATTTTTCGGATAAATAAGAAAAGGGTGCACGATCTCGACGAATTACTTCTGAATAAATTCAGAAATCATATGGAAGAACCATAGCATTTCGCGACTCATTGGTAAATCAACTTTGATTCTCTATAAACCAAGAATGTGAGACCATTAACACGGTTAAAGCTAAACTGCTTGAAGTCCAGGCAAAAAGAGGTACTCTTTCTACAACTATATTAGTATTAGTACCAATTTAAACGGGAAATAGCTAATGTAAAATTTATCTGATATAGAACACTCATATCGATAAAATGGTTTGAACTATTTACTAGAAAAAAAAGGGGGCACCCTGCCCTTTTTTAACCAATGCCGAATCGACGACCTATGTATAAAAAAGAGAAATTTTTTGGATTTGAAGAAAAAAAAAATAAAAAAGAATTCTATTAATTTTCATTTTCCATTTATTTAGTTAGTTTTTCTTAATGAAATTGAAATTATTAACTAGAGGGCAAATAAAAATAAAGAAACAACTTTGCTGACCATGATATATTTTTATCTAGGCGGAAGAGTCCTCTTAATATTTATCTAGTCTTATATAGGTTTCGGTATATTGAAATATAAACATAAAAAAGAAGATAGAGGATAGGCTCATTACTTAAAAAAAAGATATGGAAATAGCTATAGAAAAAAAAAAAGGAGCGTGAGAGCCAAATGAATCGAAAGATTCATGTTTGGTTCGGGAAGAGATCATAAAAGTTGTAAACTTACAAAATAATCTACTTTCATTAAAAGATTTATTAGATAATCGAAAACAGAGGATCTTGAGTACTATTCGAAATTCAGAAGAATTGCGTAGAGGGACCATTGAGCAACTCGAAAAAGCTCGGATTCGATTACAGAAAGTCGAACTAGAAGCGGATGAGTATCGAATGAATGGATACTCTGAGATAGAACGAGAAAAAGCAAATTTGATTAATGCTACTTCTATTAGTTTGGAACAATTGGAAAAGTCTAAAAACGAAACCCTTTATTTTGAAAAACAAAGGGCAATGAATCAGGTCCGACAGCGGGTTTTCCAACAGGCCGTACAAGGAGCTCTAGGAACTCTGAATAGTTGTTTGAATACCGAGTTACATTTCCGTACGATTCGTGCTAATATTGGCATTCTCGGGTCCCTGGAATGGAAGAAATAATTAAATTAATTAGGCCTTGAACTTCTACTTTCGTTTAGAATTTAGGCATTATTTTTCCCCTTGCTTCCGAAAAAAGAGTCAAGAAACACTAATGGCAACCCTTCGAGTCGACGAAATTCATAAAATTCTCCGCGAACGTATTGAACAATATAATAGGAAAGTAGGGATTGAGAATATAGGTCGCGTAGTTCAAGTGGGGGATGGGATTGCTCGTATTATAGGTCTTGGTGAAATAATGTCAGGTGAATTAGTCGAATTTGCAGAAGGTACTAGGGGTATTGCTCTGAATTTGGAATCCAAAAATGTTGGGATTGTATTAATGGGCGATGGGTTGATGATACAAGAGGGAAGTTTTGTAAAAGCAACAGGAAGAATTGCTCAGATACCCGTGAGTGAGGCTTACTTGGGTCGTGTTGTAAATGCTCTGGCTAAACCTATTGATGGGAAAGGCGAAATTATAGCTTCCGAATCTCGCTTAATTGAATCTCCTGCTCCAAGTATAATTTCCAGGCGTTCCGTATACGAACCTCTTCAAACAGGGCTTATTGCTATCGATTCGATGATCCCTATAGGGCGCGGTCAGCGAGAGTTAATTATTGGGGACAGACAGACTGGCAAAACAGCAGTAGCCACAGATACAATTCTCAATCAAAAAGGGCAAGGTGTAATATGTGTTTATGTAGCTATCGGTCAAAGAGCATCCTCCGTAGCTCAAGTAGTAACTACTTTCCATGAGGAGGGGGCCATGGAATACACTATTGTAGTAGCTGAAATGGCGGATTCACCTGCTACATTACAATACCTCGCTCCTTATACGGGAGCAGCCCTGGCTGAGTATTTTATGTACCGCGAACGGCATACTTTAATAATTTATGATGATCTCTCCAAACAGGCACAAGCTTATCGCCAAATGTCCCTTCTATTAAGAAGACCTCCCGGACGTGAGGCTTATCCAGGGGATGTTTTTTATTTGCATTCACGCCTTTTAGAAAGAGCCGCTAAATTAAATTCTCTTTTAGGCGAAGGAAGTATGACCGCTTTACCAATAGTTGAGACTCAATCTGGAGACGTTTCCGCCTATATTCCTACTAATGTAATCTCCATTACAGATGGACAAATATTCTTATCTGCGGATCTATTCAATGCCGGAATTCGACCCGCTATTAATGTGGGTATTTCTGTTTCCAGAGTAGGATCCGCGGCTCAAATTAAAGCCATGAAACAAGTAGCTGGCAAATCAAAATTGGAACTAGCGCAATTCGCAGAGTTACAAGCCTTTGCACAATTCGCCTCTGCTCTCGATAAAACAAGTCAGAATCAATTGGCAAGGGGTCGACGATTAAGGGAATTGCTTAAACAATCCCAGGCAAATCCTCTCCCAGTGGAAGAGCAGATAGCTACTATTTATACCGGAACAAGAGGATATCTTGATTCGTTAGAAATTGAACAGGTAAATAAATTTCTGGATGAGTTACGTAAACATCTAAAAGATACTAAACCTCAATTCCAAGAAATTATATCTTCTAGCAAGACATTCACCGAGCAAGCGGAAATCCTTTTGAAGGAAGCTATTCAGGAACAGCTGGAACGGTTTTCTCTTCAGTAACAAATAAATTTTGCATGTCTACTCTTGTTAGTAGAATAGGAATCGTTGAGAAAGCTTTTTCATTTGAATCATGCAAAAAAGTTTTCTTTGTTTTTAGTTTAGTATAGTTATTTAAAGAATAGATAGAAATAAGATTGCGTCCAATAGGATTTGAACCTATACCAAAGGTTTAGAAGACCTCTGTCCTATCCATTAGACAATGGACGCTTTTCTTTCATATTTTATTCTTTCTTTTATTTTTTTGCTTCTTCCGAGAAAAAACTGTTAGACCAAAACTCTTTTAGGAAATCAAAAAATCCAGATACAAATGCATGATGTATATATTATATCATGCATATATCATAAAGAAGGAGTATGGAGGCGGTAGTGGGAATCGAACCCGCAACCCCAAGGTTATGAGCCTTATGAGCTACCAAACTGCTCTATACTCTTAAACTAAAGAGGGGTAACTAGTGGATAAAAGAGGGTTGGATACGCCCCTCTACCAATATCTATACAAATAGAATAGTCCATTTATACAGAATGGTAAAGAGGGCTCCTCTATGATTATCAATTCCAGAAATCCATACAAATACGAAAGGGTATTTTATCCTTACCAACTGGATCTTGTTGCACCCGGTAACAAACATTCATAAACCATTTCTCGAAGTACGTGTCCGGATAGCCCAAAATGTCGATAGTTAGCTCTAGGTCTTCCGGTCAAAAAACAACGTCGATGAAGGCGTGTAGGTGCACTATTACGCGGTAGGGATTGCAATTTTTCTCGCATTTTCGTTTTTTCACTCAAACTCAAGGGAGAAACTTTGCTTCTTATCTTTTTTTTTAAAGATTGACGAATCAAATGATATTTCTGTTCTAATTTCTGCCGCTTCTTCTCCCTCTGAATCAAACTTTTTTTTGCCATAATGTGTCGTTGCTATTATTACCAAGTATACGGTTCTAATCCTAGATGGAAAAATAAATAGAAAAAGAAATCTAAAAAGGCAGATCCTCCCTCTCTATCAAGAGTAATGAACTAGGTGCTGATACAGTACAAAAAAACAAACTAAATTAACCAAACTTGCCTGATGTTGAGGCAATCAAGAAAGCTGCATAAGTGAATATATAACCCACGGAAAAGTGAGCTAATCCAACCAATCTTGCTTGCACAATGGAAAGAGCCACGGGCTTATCTCTCCAGCGAATTAAATTAGCTAAAGGTGTGCGTTCATGAGCCCATGCTAAAGTCTCAATTAATTCCTGCCAATACCCCCGCCAGGAAATTAAGAACATAAATCCAGTAGCCCAAACAAGATGTCCAAATAAGAACATCCACGCCCATACCGATAAACTATTCATCCCAAAAGGATTATATCCATTGATAAGTTGTGAAGAGTTTAACCATAGGTAATCTCTTAACCATCCCATCAAATAAGTGGAGGATTCATTAAATTGTGAAACGTTGCCCTGCCATAATGTGATATGTTTCCAATGCCAATAAAAAGTAACCCACCCAATGGTATTTAACATCCAGAAAACTGCCAAATAAAATGCGTCCCAAGCAGAAATATCACAAGTACCGCCGCGCCCTGGGCCGTCACAAGGAAAACTATATCCAAAATCCTTTTTATCTGGCATTAATTTGGAACCGCGTGCATCTAAAGCGCCCTTTACTAAAATCAATGTAGTTGTATGCAAACCTAGAGCAATAGCATGATGAACCAAGAAATCCCCAGGTCCTATTGTTAAGAAAAGCGAATTACTATTCTCATTAACAGCATTCAACCATCCGGGCAACCATAGGCTTCGACCCGCATTGAAAGCGGGGCCATTCGTTGAAGATAAGAGTATATCGAACCCATATGTCGTCTTGCCATGAGCAGATTGTATCCATTGGGCAAATATAGGTTCGATCAAGATTTGCTTTTCTGGAGTACCAAAAGCAAGCATGACGTCGTTATGAACATAAAGGCCCAAGGTATGGAATCCTAGAAAGAGGCTAGCCCAACTTAAATGAGATATGATAGCTTCTTTATGGTCTAACATTCTTGCCAATACATTATCCTCATTCTGTTCCGGATTGTAATCCCTAATGAAAAAAATAGCTCCATGAGCAAAAGCCCCTGTCATGATGAACCCTGCAATATATTGGTGATGAGTATATAAAGCAGCTTGAGTAGTAAAGTCTTGTGCTATGAATGCATAAGGAGGTAAAGAGTACATATGTTGAGCTACTAAGGAAGTAATAACCCCTAAAGAAGCTAGAGCAAGACCTAACTGAAAATGAATCGAATTGTTGATTGTGTCATAAAGGCCCTTATGCCCACGCCCTAATCGACCCCCCGGAGGAGTATGCGCTTCTAAAAGATCTTTAATACTGTGCCCAATTCCGAAGTTAGTTCGATACATGTGACCGGCAATGAGAAAAATAAATGCAATAGCTAAATGATGGTGAGCCATATCGGTCAGCCACAAACTTTGTGTTTGTGGATGGAATCCCCCAAGAAGAGTTAGAATGGCAGTTCCCGCTCCTTGAGCGGTACCAAATAAATGATTACTCGAATCAGGGTTTTGGGCATAAAGATTCCATTGACCCGTCAAAAGGGGTCCCAACCCCTGGGGATAGGGTAATACATCTAAGAAATTATTCCATCGAACGTACTCCCCCCTGGATGCGGGAATAGCAACATGAACTAAATGTCCTGTCCAAGCCAAAGAACTTACCCCGAAAAGTCCTGACAAATGATGATTGAGACGAGATTCCGCGTTTTTGAACCACGAAAGGCTTGGTTTCCATTTGGGTTGTAGATGTAACCAACCCGCTATTAAGGACAGCGTAGAAAGAAATAATAGAAAAAGAGCTCCAGTATAAAGATCCTCATTGGTGCGTAATCCTATTGTATACCACCACTGATAAACTCCAGAATAAGCAATATTCACTGGACCAGCAGCACCTCCTCGAGTAAAGGCTTCCACAGCGGGTTGACCAAAATGAGGATCCCAAATCGCATGAGCAATAGGTCTTACGTGTAAAGGATCCTGTATCCATGATTCAAAATTTCCTTGCCAAGCTACATGAAACAGATTTCCGGACGTCCATAGAAAGATTATTGCTAATTGCCCAAAGTGAGAAGCAAAAATGTTCTGATAAAGGTTCTTCAGTAATATCATCATGACTTTCGAAATCATGTGCGGTAGCAATACCAAACCAAATACGACGAGTAGTGGGGTCCTGAGCTAAGCCTTGGCTAAACCTGGGAAATCTTAATTCCATAATGCCTTTCAAATCCTCCTAGCCACTATCCTACTGCAATAATTCTCGCTAAGAAGAATGCCCATGTCGTGGCAATTCCACCCAGAAGGTAATGGGTTACTCCTACAGCGCGTCCTTGTATAATGCTCAAGGCTCTAGGCTGAGTAGCAG
>NW_028260368.1:4953685-4991185 GCF_056163025.1 Triticum urartu | reverse complement strand
GACCGACGAAGTAATGTCACTCGACTATTATCAACCTGACTGCAATCTTTTTCTGTCGGTAAGGATTGCACCAGAGCACCTTCTACTTCTAATAGGCCATGAACTATAGATAGAGAAGAATCATTCTGAGCGAGTACATAAGAAGCGATCCACTTTTTTTCATCGGTTCCAGGGGAAGACCAAAGATCTTGCGCGGCAGGTCCGCCAGAAAAACTCAAAAGAGAAAGAAGTCTCGTTAATCTCTTCATGCTCGTTCCAAGTTCGAAGTACCTTTTGGCCAAAGAAAAACCCGCTTCCTGACACGATTGCCTCTTTATCTTTATATAGATAGATTCTATGGGGTTATTACTTAGTAAGTCTATTTTGTACAAGAGCCCCTCCTATCTGATAGAAAAGGGTCCCATGATCCCGAGCCGATCTTACCTTGGCTCGCAAACCCCAAGTTTGTCTATGAAGAGCTAATCTAATTGTATTTTTTTCTAGAATGGATTTCTTATGTGGAATACTAATGGATAGGGCTTCGTTGCTAAGTGCTACAAGATCTAGTGCACTGGAACTCGTGGTTATGGACCCGAATCCTTTAGTATGGAACATTGTCTTTTCCAAGTAAAAACCCCTAGTATATGAAAGAATGAAAAGGTGCTTTCGTTCTTGTGGAATAAGAAGCCCTCGTACCTTAATGAAAGGAAAATCGTAATTTTTCGTTAGGTATTTGACCAAATAGGATCGTCCAGTTCCTACAGAACCTATCACTAAAATACCCGATAGGGCTAAGCGGAACGAAAAGGGTTTTCCATGAGATGGTAAATGAAAACGATTAGTCCCACACGAGGTTTGGGAATAAGTGATTGTCTGATAATGAGCAAGGAATATACGTCTTTCTGCTAAAGAGGATCTATTAAACTCATAATTCATTAGATCCTTGTTATCAATGCCAACTAGGTATCATAAGTAAATGGATCCCGGTTGTTCAATCCTTTGATAACCAAGGTCATTCTTTGCTAAAGAGAAATGATCACTATGAGTCAGACTCAATAGAATTGGATCCATTCCAAATAGCGAGAATTAGGATTCTTGATCCCTCTCAATCTCTCTTTCAATTCGAGGATCCAGAGAGGTGTTTTCATAGTCATCTCCGAATATTTGCCATCTCGGAATATTTTCGATTTCATTTTTCTATGATATGTCTTTCTATATGAAAATTGGTTATTTACGATGTACGATGATCCCTGTTAAGCATCCATGGCTGAATGGTTAAAGCGCCCAACTCATAATTGGTAAATTTGCGGGTTCAATTCCTGCTGGATGCACACGAACGGGAACATTCCATAAGTCTATTGGAACTGGCTCTCTATCCATGGAATCTCATCCATCATCCATACATAACGAATTGGTATGGTATATTCATACCATAACATAAGAACAATAAGAACTCGAATTCTTATCGATACTGGAACTCAGAGCATAGGAGGGAAAGTCGATTTATGGATGGAATCAAATACGCAGTATTTACAGAAAAAAGTCTTCGTTTATTGGGAAAGAATCAATATACTTTTAATGTCGAATCGGGATTCACTAAGACAGAAATAAAGCATTGGGTCGAACTCTTCTTTGGTGTTAAGGTGGTAGCTGTGAATAGCCATCGACTACCTGGAAAAGGTAGAAGAATAGGACCTATTCTGGGCCATACAATGCATTACAGACGTATGATCATTACCCTTCAACCGGGTTATTCTATTCCACTTCTAGATAGAGAAAAAAACTAAAGGAGAATACTTAATAATACGGCGAAACATTTATACAAAACACCTATCCCGAGCACACGCAAGGGAACCGTAGACAGGCAAGTGAAATCCAATCCACGAAATAATTTGATCCATGGACGGCACCGTTGTGGTAAAGGTCGTAATTCCAGAGGAATCATTACCGCAAGGCATAGAGGGGGAGGTCATAAGCGCCTATACCGTAAAATAGATTTTCGACGGAATCAAAAAGACATATCTGGTAGAATCGTAACCATAGAATACGACCCTAATCGAAATGCATACATTTGTCTCATACACTATGGGGATGGTGAGAAGAGATATATTTTACATCCCAGAGGGGCTATAATTGGAGATACTATTGTTTCTGGTACAAAAGTTCCTATATCAATGGGAAATGCCCTACCTTTGAGTGCGGTTTGAACTATTGATTTACGTAATTGGAAGTAACCAATTAGGTTTACGACGAAACCTAGAAATCGATCACTGATCCAATTTGACTACCTCTACGGGATAGACCTCAACAGAAAACTGTTGAGTAACGGCAGCAAGTGATTGAGTTCAGTAGTTCCTCATAGAAAATTATTGGCTCTAGAGATATGGTAATATGGAGAAGACAAAATTGTTTGAAGCACGCACAGAACCGGAAGCGCCCCTTGTTTCAAAGAGAGGAGGACGGGTTATTCACATTTAATTTGATGGTCAGAGGCAAATTGAAAGCTAAGCAGTGGTAATTAAGACCCCCGGGGGAAAATAGGGATGTCTCCTACGTTACCCATAATATGTGGAAGTATCGACGTAATTTCATAGAGTCATTCGATCTGAATGCTACATGAAGAACATAAGCCAGATGACGGAACGCAGAGACCTAGGATGTAGAAGATCATAACATGAGCGATTCGGCAGATTTGGATTCCTTTCCTATATATCCACTCATGTGGTACTTCATCATATGATTCATATAAGATCCATCTGTCTAGAGATCGTCATATACATCTAGAAAGCCGTATGCTTTGGAAGAAGCTTGTACAGTTTGGGAAGGGGTTTTTTGAGAGAAAAGAAGAATCTACTTCAACCGATATGCCCTTAGGCACGGCCATGCATAACATAGAAATCACACGTGGAAGGGGTGGGCAATTAGCTAGAGCAGCAGGTGCTGTAGCGAAACTCATTGCAAAAGAGGGTAAATCGGCCACTTTAAGATTACCATCTGGGGAGGTCCGTTTAGTATCCCAAAACTGCTTAGCAACAGTCGGACAAGTGGGTAATGTTGGGGTGAACCAAAAAAGTTTGGGTAGAGCCGGATCTAAGTGTTGGCTAGGTAAACGCCCCGTAGTAAGAGGGGTAGTTATGAACCCTGTGGACCACCCCCATGGGGGCGGTGAAGGGAAAGCTCCCATTGGTAGAAAAAAACCCACAACCCCTTGGGGTTATCCTGCGCTTGGAAGAAGAACTAGGAAAAGGAAAAAATATAGCGATAGTTTTATTCTTCGTCGCCGTAAGTAAATACGTAACTAGGAATATGGAAAATTGCATTTTTGGAATTTGCAATAATGCGATGGGCGAACGACGGGAATTGAACCCGCGCATGGTGGATTCACAATCCACTGCCTTGATCCACTTGGCTACATCCGCCCCTTATCCAGCTAAAGGATTTTTTTCTTTTTTCCATTGATCATTATTCTATTTATTCTGACCTCCGTACTTCGATCGAGATATTGGACATAGAATGCCACTCTTTAAAAAGGAAAAAAGGAGTAATCAGCTGTGACACGAAAAAAAACGAATCCTTTTGTAGCTCATCATTTATTGGCAAAGATAGAAAAGGTCAATATGAAGGAGGAGAAAGAAACAATAGTAACGTGGTCCCGGGCATCTAGCATTCTACCCACAATGGTTGGCCATACAATCGCGATTCATAATGGAAAGGAACATATACCTATTTACATAACAAATCCTATGGTAGGTCGCAAATTGGGGGAATTCGTGCCTACTCGGCATTTCACGAGTTATGAAAATGCAAGAAAGGATACTAAATCTCGTCGTTAACTGAATTCTGAATAGAAAGATTAAGAAGAAAAAAAGATTCAAAATAAAGACAGAAATACCCAATATCTTGCTAGAACAAGATATTGGGTATTTCTGTCTTCAAAAATTCTTATATGTTAGCAGAAAAACCTTATCCATTAATAGATGGAACTTCAACAGCAGCTAAGTCTAGAGGGAAGTTGTGAGCATTACGTTCGTGCATTACTTCCATACCAAGGTTAGCACGGTTGATGATATCAGCCCAAGTATTAATAACGCGACCTTGACTATCAACTACAGATTGGTTGAAATTGAAACCATTTAGGTTGAAAGCCATAGTACTAATACCTAAAGCAGTGAACCAGATTCCTACTACAGGCCAAGCAGCCAAGAAGAAGTGTAAAGAACGAGAGTTGTTGAAACTAGCATATTGGAAGATTAATCGGCCAAAATAACCATGAGCAGCCACAATATTATAAGTTTCTTCCTCTTGACCAAATTTGTAACCCTCATTAGCGGATTCATTTTCAGTAGTTTCCCTGATCAAACTAGAGGTTACCAAGGAACCATGCATAGCACTGAATAGGGAACCGCCGAATACACCAGCTACACCTAACATGTGGAATGGATGCATAAGGATGTTGTGCTCTGCCTGGAATACAATCATAAAGTTGAAAGTACCAGAGATTCCTAAAGGCATACCATCAGAAAAGCTTCCTTGACCAATAGGGTAAATCAAGAAAACAGCAGTAGCAGCTGCAACAGGAGCTGAATATGCAACAGCAATCCAAGGACGCATACCCAGACGGAAACTAAGTTCCCACTCACGACCCATATAACAAGCTACACCAAGTAAGAAGTGTAGAACAATTAGCTCATAAGGACCACCATTGTATAACCACTCATCAACAGATGCAGCTTCCCAAATTGGGTAAAAGTGCAATCCGATCGCCGCAGAAGTAGGGATAATAGCACCAGAGATAATATTGTTTCCATAAAGTAAAGAACCAGAAACAGGCTCACGAATACCATCAATATCTACTGGAGGGGCAGCGATGAAGGCGATAATAAATACAGAAGTTGCGGTCAATAAGGTAGGGATCATCAAAACACCGAACCATCCGATGTAAAGACGATTTTCAGTGCTAGTTATCCAGTTGCAGAAGCGACCCCACAGGCTTGTACTTTCGCGTCTCTCTAAAATTGCAGTCATGGTAAGATCTTGGTTTATTCAAATTGCAAGGACTCCCAAGCACACGTATTAACTAGAATATAGATAATAGAAGGCTTGTTATTTAACAGTATAACATAGACTATATACCAATGTCAACCAAGTCAGCCCAAAGATTAGCTATCCATATAACTAAATTAACCAAACCAATAATTTTGTATTTGTAAATGAAGTGAGTCAAAGTGAAAAACTTTGATGGGTCTTTTCTATATGGGTTGCCCGGGACTCGAACCCGGAACTAGTCGGATGGAGTAGATAATTCTTCCTTGTTACAATAGAGAAAAATCCCTCCCCAAATCGTGCTTGCATTTTTCATTGCACACGACTTTCCCTATGTAGAAATAGCCAATTTCTATTCCAAAGAGGAAGTTCTACTAATTTTTTTAATTAGTAAGTTGATTCACCTACTCTTTATTATAATAAAAAGAACATTTCAGAATGAAAAATAGAAAAGTTTTTTCTTGATCATTTATCAACCCTTTCCTGTTTCTTAATTTCGTCTAATGATTAATTAAGAGGGTTGACCAGGTCATTGATACGTATAATATCCAAATACCAAATACGCTCAGTGTGTGATCCACAGAAAGAAAAAAGAGTTGTTTTGGTGAACATCAAAGAAAAAACTTGCTCTTCTTCCATAAAAAATTCTTCTAAAAATGCCGAACCCAATCGTTGCATAAAAGTTCGTACCGTGCTTTTATGTTTACGAGCTAAAGTTCTAGCACATGAAAGTCGAAGTATATACTTTAGTCGATACAAAGTCCGTTTTTTCGAAGATCCACTATGATAATGAAAAAGATTTCTACATATCCGACCAAATCGATCAAGAATATCCCAATCTGATAAATCTGTCCAAATGGGTTTACTAATAGGATGCCCCGATCCAGTACAAAATTGAGCTTTTGATAAGTATCCTATGAGGAGAGTAGCGGGGACTATGGTATCGAATTTTTTCATTCGAGTATCTATTAGAAATGAATTCTCCAGCATTTGATTCCTTACTAACAAAGAACTTTTTTGTACACTTGAAAGGTACCCCATAAAATCGAAGCAAGAGTTTGCTAATTGGTTTATATGGATTCTTCGCGGCTGAGTCCAAAAACAGAAATAATATTGCCAGAAATTGATAAGGTAGCATTTCCATTTCTTCTTCAAAAAAAAAGTGCCTTTTGATGCAAGAATTGCCTTTCCTTGATATCGAACATAATGCATAAGAGGATCCATAAAGAACCATAGGGTTTTCCGAGAAAAACCAGGGTACATTATCCCAAAATGTTCCATCTTCCTAGAAAAGTGGATTCGTTCCAGAAAAGTTCCAGAAGATGCTAATGGTAAGCAAGAAGATTGTTTACGAAGAAACAACAAAAAAAATTCATATTCTGATACATAAGAGTTATATAGGAATTGAAATAGTCTTTTATTTTCTTTTTGAAAAAAAAAAATGGATTTCATTGAAGTAATAAAACTATTCCAATTCGAATAATAGTTGAGAAAGAATCGCAATAAATGCAAAGATGGAACATCTTGGATACGGTATTGAAGGAGTTGAACCAGGATTTCCAAATGGATAGGATAGGGTATTTCTATATGTGATAGATAATCCAAATGCAAAAATTTGTCTTCTAAAAAGGGAAATATTGAATGAATAGAGCGTAAATTCTGAAACTTTGGTATTTCTTTTTCTTTCAGACAAAAAAATTCCCGTAGCGAGAATGGGATTTCCACAACGATCGCAAACCCTTCAGATAGAATCTGAGAATAAAACTCAGAATAAAAATAATTTTTGTAATCCAATAATCGATCTTGGTTAGGATGATTAACCGAGTTATCCAAAAAATTCTGCTGATACATTCGAATAATTAAACGTTTCACAAGTAGTGAACTAAATTTCTTGTTATTACAACTAACAACTATTTCCACAGGTTCAGAACCATTTAATCCATAATGGTGGGCAAATGCATAAATATATTCCTGAAAGAGAAGTGGGTAGACAAAGTATTGTTGACGAGATTTATGTTTTTCTGAATACCCTTCGAATTTTTCCATTTGTATTTCTACTTGAATCAGAGAGAAGAAGCATTTCTCGGTTTATCGAATGATGATACATAGTGCAATATGGTCAGAACAGGGTGTTGCATTTTTAATACAAACCCTGGAAAGAAAGGGAGTCTAATCCACAGATCTTTTTCTGCTCCTTTTCTACCCAATTAGTTTATGTTTGTTCTAATTAAAAAAAAAGAACAGAACAAGTTTTTTATTTTTGCAGGCCAATCGCTCTTTTGACTTTGGAATACAGCCTCTTTATCAATATACTGCTTCTTTTACACATTCAATCCATAACATCCCTTATTCAATCCATAATCAAGAATAATTAGGATTTCTAAAAAAAAAAAGAAAAAATAAAGGGTCCACTCATAGGAAAACCCAACCTTTCCCCGCATCCGGCACTAATCTATTTTTAACGTCTAATTAGAGCGGGGAATCATTCCAATTAGGAAGTTCAGCTCGTTGCTTTTTATTTTACCAGAATTGGAGCCAGGCTCTATCCATTTATTCATTAGACCCAGAAAATCGTAATTTTGGATTCCATTCAAAAAAGATTGATTTTATTACGACATGCTATTTTTTCCATTCATTACCTTTGAGGATCAGTCGTGGTCTTCTAGACTCTACCAAGAGTCTGGACGAATTTGTTGTTTCATCCAAATGTGTAAAAGATCATAGTCGCACTTAAAAGCCGAGTACTCTACCATTGAGTTAGCAACCCAGATAAAAAAAGGATCTTAGATACGATCGAAATCCAAAAATCAATGGAATTACACCGCGCGCTTCTGTCAAAACATTGAACTAGCAAGACATCAAAAGATTTTTTTTATCGACCATGAAAAACACTCAAATGCCAAAACGAACAGGTCCGGTGAAATTCCACTAAAGTAAAGTTAAAAAAAGAGCGACCCTAATCACGATGGCCAAATTCTCCTTATTTTTAGCGATTTTTATTAACAAAAAATATATATTATAAAAAATATATATTATATTGTATGAGAATACATGCAAGAGGAACACCCTTATCATTTGAGCGAAGTGTAGGCGGAAAAATTGAATATGGAGTGAGGATAAAGAGACCCATCTATCTACAAATTCTATTTGTTCAATAGACCTTTGTCAATGGAAATACAATGGTAAGAAAACAAATTAGATAGAAAAAGTAAATAAAATAGGGGCTTATGTTGGATTGGCACGATATAATATAAATCCAAATAGGATTAAAAAAGAGGTAAATTGTGTCTAAATAATTAGACAACTAGGAATACTAATAATCTTCTCCTATCCTATTTTTTGATTCATTTAGTTCTTCAATTAACTCAAAGTTCTTTCTTTTTCTTTAAAGAATTCTGCCTTCCTTAAAATATCATAAACAGTTCTTGTTGGTTGAGCACCCTTTTCAAGGAAATAGAGAATAGCTGGAACATTTAAACAAGTTTGATTCTTTATCGGATCATAAAAACCTACTTTTTGAAGATCTCTTCCTTCTCTTCGAGATCGAACATCAATTGCAACGATTCGATAGACAGCTTATTGGGATAGATGTAGATAAACAACGCCCCCCCCTAGAAACGTATATGAGGTTTTCTCCTCATACGGCTCGAGAAAATGATTCGAATTTCTGTCGATAATAATAGAAATTAGACTATGACGTGCATTAATTTCCTTACAGAAAAAACAAATTTCATTTATACTCATGACTCAAGTGGGCTAATTTTGCCTGACAAACTTCGAAGGCAAAATCCTTCCAAAATTTTTGAGTCGTCTTTAAACTCTTTTCTTTGTCTCATTTCGAACGAATTGACTTTTATTCCTTATTCTAATCCAACTCTGTTGTTGAGACAATTGAAAATTGTGTTTACTTGTTCTGGAATCCTTTATCTTTGATTTGTGAAATCCTTGGGTTTAGACATTACTTCGGGAATTCCTATTTTTTTCTTTCAAAAGAGTAGCAACATACCCTTTTTTCTTATTTCCTTCGATAAAGCATTTATCTCTTCTATAGAAATCTAATAAGAGGGATTGATTCTGATATACTTTTATTGGACTTTCTTCTTATTTTAACCTTTCGATTTATTTCTATATTAAGGATAGACTGACAAAGTTGGCCTAATTTATTAGTTTTCACTAACCCTAGATTCTTTCCCTTGATAAAAAAAATTCTGTCCTCTCGAGCTCCATCGTGTACTATGTTACTTAAACCCAGCGCAAATTTGGTTCGGAACGAATAGAACAGGCTATGTCGAGCCAAGAGCATTTTCATTACTATGGAAAATGATGGATAGCAAAATCCACAATCGATCATGTCCTTCAAGTCGCACGTTGCTTTCTACCACATCGTTTTAAACGAAGTTTTACCATAACAAACATTCCTCTTTTCATTGCAAAGTGGTATAGAGAATTGATCCAATATGGATGGAATCATGAATAGTCATTGGTTTAGTTTTTTTATACTAATTAAAACTTGCTATCTATGGAGCAATATGGATAAAAGAAAGTAAGTATTTATCCGGGAAGCCTCCGCCAAGATCCAATTTATTTAAACCCATATTAAAATTCTATCATATGAATGAAACATAGTTTGAAAAAGACGACTAAACAAGTTTGCTTAAAACTTATTTATTCTTAAATTTCCACCCTCAACGGATGGCTCGAGATGATCAATCTTGAAGTGAGAAAAGAAGGATTGACTCTTCCTCAATAAATAAACTATCAACCTCCAAAAAAGTTTAATTAATTTAATTACTAGAATTAGAATTCTAGTAGTAATATATTTTTTCAGTACCAAAAACAATTAACTATAATAACTAAATAAACTATTCCAATGAAAAGATTGAAAGTTTTTGGTAGTTATAGAATTCTCGTACTTCTTCAACTCGAATACCAAAAGGAAGAAAAAAATATGACTAAGTGATTTTATAGTAGAGGCATATCCTGAATGTGCTTGATAGATCCCATTTTTTCATGAAAATAAAGATAGTCAATTTGACTGGACTTAAGACTTTATTATGTTTTCTGAGAAAGAATAAGATATCATTATTCTCTTTAATAAACTTTTGTCTCGTACGGAATACTATATGATTTCACCGTTTGTTTCATCAGAAACAATCTGGGACGGAAGGATTCGAACCTCCGAGTAACGGGACCAAAACCCGCTGCCTTACCACTTGGCCACGCCCCATTTCGGGTTTTATGCGACACTAATAAACACTAGTATGTTTATTTGTTATTCGTCAATACCATTTCAATTACATAAAAAAGGAGGGATATTCTCTTGCTAGTATTCTACACATGCGGATAATATAGAATCAAAAAAATGCATTGATCATTACATGGAATTCTATTAAGATATTATATGAATGTCGAATTTATTCCACTCTCATTTGAGAGTGCGAATACAAGGAGGTATTTTGTGTTTGGGAAAGTCCGAAGAAAAAAGATTTTGAATCTGCCTTTTCCTTCTTTCCCTTAAAAAAATAACTCAAGAAAAATCCAATTATTTACTCTACAAGAATGAAATGCTTGTTATGCCTAATATACTTAGTTTAACCTGTATCTGTTTTAATTCTGTTCTTTATCCTACTAGTTTTTTCTTTGCCAAATTACCCGAAGCTTATGCTATTTTCAATCCAATCGTGGATATTATGCCTGTTATACCTCTATTCTTTTTTCTATTAGCCTTTGTTTGGCAAGCTGCTGTAAGTTTTCGATGAAATCTTTAGTACTCTGTATGCCAAATTGAATGATGTGTTCATTCCAAAAAAATTTTAAAATGGGTAAAAGCCGAGAAGTTTTATATTTTTATATTATGAACCTTCGATTCTAAAATTTAAATTCTTCTACATTGAATGGGTAGCTACAGCAATAAATTTGGATCAGCCTTTCTACTCCCCTGCACCTAGGTTGAGCAGGTACCTAAAGGTACCTACACAATACCTAACCACCTAACCCTATTTTTGCTATTGATAAGAGTGCTTATTATAAAAGAATTCTTGCAATTTTTTTCAAGAATTCTTTTTTGCATTTTTAGGTATAAAAAAAAACCATCCTAGTGGATCCGTGTGGTAAGGAAAAACTGGTAATCTATTCCTTAAAAAAAAATCTTGGAGATTATGTAATGCTTACTCTCAAACTTTTTGTTTATACAGTAGTGATATTCTTTGTTTCACTCTTTATCTTTGGATTCTTATCTAATGACCCAGGACGGAATCCTGGACGCGAGGAGTAAAAATTCAGTTTTTTTTTTTCTTATTGGATTTGTTTCGTACATTTATCTATGAGAAAATCCGGGGGTCAGAATTCTTTCCAATTCGAAAGTCCCAAATGATCCAAGGGAGCGGAAAGAGAGGGATTCGAACCCTCGGTACAAAAAAATTGTACAACGGATTAGCAATCCGCCGCTTTAGTCCACTCAGCCATCTCTCCACGTTCCAAAGCGAAAGGTTTCCGTGATATGATATAGGCAAGAAATAAGAAATAACGGTTGCAAAAAACCCCTTTTTTTTCTTTCAAAAGTCTATAAAAATTATATTGCCAATTCCATTTTAATTATATTCTTTTTTCTTAATGTTAATAAAAAAAGAAGAAAATTCTTGTTTTTTCTTTCTAAAAATCGATATTGGCCGAGAGACAATCAAATAGATTTTCTCTTTAGCGGGCATTTCCATATAGGACTTGTTATAATTATAATAAAACAAGCAGGTTATATAAAAAAAACGCTTTTTTTGTCGATTATTTATCAAGAAAGCAAAAAGGGTTCTTATCAAATCCACCATAAAATTGGAAAGAAGCATAAAGTAAGTAGACCTGACTCCTTTAATGATGCCTCTATCCGCTATTCTGATATATAAATTCGATGTAGATGAAATTGTATAAGCGAATTTTTTTTATTTCCTTAGACTTAGACCGCGCAAGACAAGAATTTTTCGCTATTTACGATTTCATATTCTTGTTACTAGATGTTCTATAGGAATAAGAAGAAATCGCAACTCCTTTGCGCTACACATAAAATTGGATTTCGAAGGTCCATTTTTTTTTTTCAGAATCCTCTATTATTTTAGTTCTTCCACCCATGCAATAGAGAGGGAATGGGAAAAGAAGGGTTACTTTTATTTGCATTTTTCCCTTAAAAGATAGACTTTGAAATAGGAGTCTTGGAATAATGCTGAATTCAAAGGTTTATTTCTTTCTATAGTATAAGAAAAACAATTTATTTCTATTTCTATAGTATAAGAAAAACAAATAAATAGTATAAGAAAAACAAATCGAATCAAATTCATGGATTTACCACGACCTCGGTTGTGACTGTGACTCCATAGATAAAAATGGGAAATTTCTCTCTTCGAGACCATTGAAAAAGGGCATTGAACGAGAAAGAAATCGTCCACAGATAATAAAACTATCATATGCCTTGGAAAGTGATATGAGGTGCTCGGAAATGGTTGAAGTAATTGAATAGGAGGATCACTATGACTATAGCCCTTGGTAGAATTCCTAAAGAAGAAAATGATCTATTTGATACTATGGATGACTGGTTACGAAGGGACCGTTTCGTTTTTGTAGGATGGTCTGGCCTATTGCTCTTTCCTTGTGCTTATTTCGCTTTAGGGGGTTGGTTTACAGGGACAACTTTTGTAACTTCTTGGTATACCCATGGATTGGCTAGTTCCTATTTGGAAGGTTGTAATTTCTTAACCGCAGCAGTTTCTACCCCTGCCAATAGTTTAGCACACTCTTTGTTGCTACTATGGGGGCCCGAAGCACAAGGAGATTTTACTCGTTGGTGTCAATTAGGCGGTCTATGGACTTTTGTAGCTCTCCACGGGGCTTTTGCACTAATAGGTTTCATGTTACGCCAATTTGAACTTGCTCGGTCTGTTCAATTGCGGCCTTATAATGCAATCTCATTCTCTGGTCCAATTGCTGTTTTTGTTTCTGTATTCCTTATTTATCCACTGGGGCAATCTGGTTGGTTCTTTGCGCCGAGTTTTGGCGTAGCAGCGATATTTCGATTCATCCTTTTCTTCCAAGGATTTCATAATTGGACGTTGAACCCATTTCATATGATGGGAGTTGCCGGAGTATTAGGTGCGGCTCTGCTATGCGCTATTCATGGAGCGACCGTAGAAAACACTCTATTTGAGGACGGTGATGGTGCAAATACCTTCCGTGCTTTTAACCCAACTCAAGCTGAAGAAACTTATTCAATGGTCACTGCTAACCGCTTTTGGTCCCAAATCTTTGGTGTTGCTTTTTCCAATAAACGTTGGTTACATTTCTTTATGCTATTTGTACCCGTCACCGGTTTATGGATGAGTGCTATTGGCGTAGTTGGCTTGGCTCTGAACTTACGTGCCTATGACTTTGTTTCCCAGGAAATCCGTGCAGCGGAAGATCCTGAATTTGAGACTTTCTACACCAAAAATATTCTTTTAAACGAGGGTATTCGTGCGTGGATGGCAGCTCAGGATCAGCCTCATGAAAATCTTATATTCCCTGAGGAGGTTCTACCACGTGGAAACGCTCTTTAATGGAACTTTCGTTTTAGCTGGTCGTGACCAAGAAACCACCGGCTTTGCTTGGTGGGCTGGGAATGCCAGACTTATCAATTTGTCCGGTAAACTGCTTGGAGCTCATGTAGCTCATGCCGGATTAATCGTATTCTGGGCCGGAGCAATGAACCTATTTGAAGTGGCCCATTTCGTACCAGAAAAGCCCATGTATGAACAAGGGTTGATTTTACTTCCACACTTAGCTACTCTAGGTTGGGGAGTAGGGCCAGGGGGGGAAGTTCTAGATACTTTTCCGTACTTTGTATCTGGCGTACTTCACCTAATTTCCTCCGCAGTCTTAGGCTTCGGTGGCATTTATCACGCGCTTCTGGGACCCGAGACTCTTGAGGAATCTTTTCCATTCTTTGGTTATGTCTGGAAAGATAGAAATAAAATGACTACAATTTTGGGTATTCACTTAATTTTGTTAGGTCTAGGTGCTTTTCTTCTAGTACTCAAGGCTCTTTATTTTGGCGGTGTATATGATACCTGGGCCCCTGGGGGGGGAGATGTAAGAAAAATTACCAATTTGACCCTTAGTCCCAGTGTTATATTTGGTTATTTACTAAAATCTCCTTTTGGTGGAGAAGGGTGGATTGTTAGTGTAGATGATTTAGAAGATATAATTGGTGGGCATGTATGGTTGGGTTTTATTTGTGTATTTGGCGGAATTTGGCATATTTTAACCAAACCCTTCGCATGGGCTCGCCGTGCATTTGTATGGTCTGGAGAAGCTTACTTGTCTTATAGTTTAGCTGCTTTATCTGTCTTTGGTTTTATCGCTTGTTGTTTTGTATGGTTCAATAATACAGCTTATCCGAGTGAGTTTTATGGACCCACCGGGCCAGAAGCTTCTCAAGCTCAAGCATTTACTTTTCTAGTTAGAGACCAGCGTCTTGGAGCTAATGTGGGATCCGCTCAAGGACCCACAGGTTTAGGTAAATATCTAATGCGTTCCCCAACTGGGGAGGTTATCTTTGGAGGGGAAACTATGCGTTTTTGGGACCTTCGTGCTCCATGGTTAGAACCTCTAAGGGGCCCCAACGGTTTGGACTTGAGTAGGTTGAAAAAAGACATACAACCTTGGCAAGAACGACGCTCAGCAGAATATATGACCCACGCTCCTTTAGGCTCTTTAAATTCCGTGGGTGGCGTAGCTACCGAGATCAATGCAGTTAATTATGTCTCTCCTAGAAGTTGGTTATCAACTTCTCATTTTGTTCTAGGATTCTTCTTTTTTGTGGGCCATTTATGGCATGCAGGAAGAGCCCGAGCTGCTGCAGCAGGTTTTGAAAAGGGAATCGATCGTGATTTGGAACCTGTTCTTTACATGAACCCTCTTAACTAAGATTTTCTTATTTATACCTGTTCTACTTTTTTTCTGTTCTGGCTCGGTTATTCCATCTAGCCGAGCCATTCATTCCTTTTTATGAAAGAAAGATAAGGGACAGAAAAAAAAAATAAATAAAAATGAAAGAAACAAACGTATTCAATAAGCAAAAGGAGAGAGAGGGATTCGAACCCTCGATAGTTCCTAGAACTATACCGGTTTTCAAGACCGGAGCTATCAACCACTCAGCCATCTCTCCACAGCCTAATCCTTATTTTACTCCTACAAATAGAACATAGCCATATAAAAAATAAAAAGATTTATTAGCCTCTAGAAAGATATCAGATACAAGTTCCTTTTCGATATATCTCTGTATACTGTATACACGGATACAGGATCCGCTATACCCGCTTGTGAAATAAAGAGTAAATAATCTCTTCTCACCCCCATATCCAAATAAAAAAGCGGTTTAAGTAATAAATTTGAATTAAAGAGAAGAATCAATGGATTCATGATTAAACCCCTCCTACTTCTTGTATTTTTTTACAATTTTGGTTTAAGTGAGGGATCAAATATGTAGTCAACTTTATTTGATGGTAGCTTGGAGGATTAGAAATATGACTATTGCTTTCCAATTAGCTGTTTTTGCATTAATTGCGACTTCCTCAGTCTTAGTAATTAGTGTACCCCTTGTATTTGCTTCTCCTGATGGTTGGTCAAATAATAAAAATGTTGTATTTTCCGGTACATCATTATGGATTGGACTAGTCTTTCTCGTAGCTATTCTGAATTCTCTCATTTCTTAAATGAAATTTGGTTAATATTTATTAACCCCATAAAAAAGAAATAATAAAGGCCATTTCTTCTAAAAAATTAGAATAGTGAGACGTATTAAAACGCAATTTGCGTTCCGAATTGCTAGCTCTTCTCTTTCAGTATTATGAAATTCCATTCCCATTAGAATATTCATTGACAGATAATAAAAAAAGGAAAACTCTAATATAATAGAAAATGAAATGAAACGGTCGACCCAGACATAGAAGGTCGACCCAGGCGGATATACGCTATAAAATATATACCGTAGCGAGCGTAGTTCAATGGTAAAATATCTCCTTGCCAAGGAGAAGATACGGGTTCGATTCCCGCCGCTCGCCCGCTTAATTTATCAAAGTACTATGATAAAAAGTTTAGTCTAGTTAACTGTTTAACTACTTATATTAAATTAAGTATTAATTAGGTGTTAGTCTAGTGCCGTATCCCTTACTATCTTACCCTTCCTTTGCATCCCACTCAAAAAAAGAGGGCGCTCCAGAGGCAGAAATAGAACTCGCCAACAGAGCTCCAAAAATTGGGTATTAACTGAGACAAACAACGGGCAAACTTTTTTTAAAGGGAAGGGAGAGGTAGACTGTCCCTTTCGTTTCATTTTTATTTTCTGCAGGGTAGGGAGAGGCCTTGCGCCTTCTTTTTTTGAAGGCAAGTGACTTCGCAAACTGCTCAATTTTGCCCTCTAGGGCCGGGAACTAATGAATAAAAAAGGGTTGGATACGCCCCTCTACCATACATATCTAGAGAAATAGAATAGTCCTTTTATACAGACTGCTAAGTGCGGAGACGGGAATCGAACCCGTGACCTCAAGGTTATGAGCCTCGTGAGCTACCAAACTGCTCTACTCCGCTCTGGAGTACCAGAAACTGGTGGACAAAAAAGGCTTGAATACAAGCCTCTAACATGTCTAGACAAATAGAATACTCCTTTTATACAGAATGGAGCGGGTAGCGGGAATCGAACCCGCATCGTTAGCTTGGAAGGCTAGGGGTTATAGTCGACGTTGGTTGATTATTTTTAACGTCTCTAATTCAAAACCGAACATGAAATTTTGATTTCATTCGGCTCCTTTATGGATATTCTCACCACTTAACATCTATGTCAGCTTTTCTATTTGAATGGAACCAAAGCTCTCCGCTTTCTAGATGATCCTTATAGAGTAGGAGATAGAAATTCTATCTAAATTCATCTAATCTACTTACTTCGTTCCCTAATTTCATTCAAGAGATCCTGAGGAAAAGAATTGGGTTTCCACCGAGCTGAAACAATATGCGGATGGTTCTAGTAAACCAAAACTATCGTTTTTTAGCTATTTGGCTTCCTTATTCCTTATTTTAAGAAGATTTAGTTACGATTGGAAATCAACTTTTTTGTATCTTCATCCATAGATCCTTTACTCATATTTTCAAAATTGGAATACTTAATCCAATGCAAAATTATGCTTCGCGACTCTGTACTCATAATCCTATTTTTATTTTGGATGCAATTTAAATTAGTCTTTGGATACAAATCGCCAGAATGTATATTCTTCCTCAATATGCTATTGAGAGGAAAAGGATTTAATCCTTTATAAGAACTAAAGTTTTCATCGGAATATAAAAATAAAAAACTTAAGGATGCCTTAAGTATATCATTTCAAATTCAGTTATTAATAGAACGAATCACACTTTTACCACTAAACTATACCCGCTACATTGTAGATTATGGTATAAATGGTACCCTTTGTCAAGGATAGCCATTTGACAAGAAGGCTAATTCCCCCTTATTGAATCAGATGGAGAAGGTTCATGACACTGAGCCGTTGGTACTTCTACTTCGATCGCTCGCCTTTACTTTAGGATTTAGATAGCCCCTCTGGTCTGTAAAAAAAATCTTTTCTTACCATGCTAATAGCGCCTGAACCAAATGTATTTATTTTGATTAGGATCCTATTCTACGGTTACGACTACAATAATAATTATTTACTTTGCAAGGACGTAAGTGTGTCAGACTGCTAAATTGTTTTATTATTCCTACAATATAAACTAGGGGATATAGGGGGTAACACTGTCCCTATAAATTCCTTTTTTCCTTTTCTTTTTTGTCCAGAATTGAACAAAAAAGAAATTATGGAAGATGTTTTCTTCCCCCATTAAGTCCGAGCCATAGAGTAAGAGTGAGATGAGTTTTCCAAATTCATCATAGACTTTCCCTATGGCTTGATAGAAGTAAGCAGCAAAGAGTCGTAACTTAAAGAAAAAAACGGACAGGGCCGACAGATTTACCTGATGTAAAGAAGATCCTAAAAGTCTCTGATTAGTCGACTCTCTCCATTTAACACTTTCCTCTCTCTCCTTTTTTCCACTGACTCAATTCTAGTTTATTAGATTCTTGTTTAAAAGAATGCAAAAAGTTCAATAGAACTAAGAACACATAAAAAATAGCATAGAGGATCAAGGCCATTACCAAAAGTTCCTCCCAAGGATCCTATATCCTATTGGGTATCTGTTCCCCGCCTTTTCCCGCTAGGATCGGAAATCTTATATTTTCCATATCCATATACCGTTGAATCCTTGGGGTTCCAGAATCCGCCTATTTTACTAGTCTTCGGAAACGGAAAACCCTGAACCAAGAAGAGTTGGATATGTTATGTAGGGTATGTTTTTTTTTATTAATTTTATTTTGAGCTCTCAAGATATCGATATATACATATACAATCTCTACATAATGTCTCTCTCTCTATCTCTATATATTATATATATAATATGTACATTATGCAGTAGACCCATAATGGGAAATCCAAGTGGCTAATTTTTGAATTAAATAAAAAGCCCTTTTAACTCAGTGGTAGAGTAATGCCATGGTAAGGCATAAGTCATCGGTTCAAATCCGATAAAGGGCTTTTTAAATTAGTGGTAGAGTAATCTCGTGCTAAGACGTAAGTCGTTGGTTCGAATCTGATAGAGTACTTTTCTACTAAATTGATTCACTTTTTTTCTTTGTTTTTGAAACTTTCTCTATATTTTTAGAGAATTTTATGACTTAGTGCGGGATGGATGCATTTTTGGTATGAACACTAAATGAAGCACGGAGAATTAATCTATAACGATCAACTAAAAAAAATCCTAGATGAAAACATAACAGAAAAGTTGGAAAAACTCTTTGCTTTGGATCTATTTATACTTTTCGAGTATATTGACAATTCCAAAAAACTGCTCATACTATGATTATAGTATAATCACGAGCGGTTGTATATGGCCCTATCGTCTAGTGATGCCCCTATCGTCTAGTGGTTCAGGACATCTCTCTTTCAAGGAGGCAGCGGGGATTCGACTTCCCCTGGGGGTAGGGAGTATTATGAAAGGAGGTTAATCATAGATTAGCAAAAACCCTAGAATAAATTCTTCCTGGGTCGATGCCCGAGTGGTTAATGGGGACGGACTGTAAATTCGTTGACAATGTCTACGCTGGTTCAAATCCAGCTCGGCCCAAACCAAAAATCTAGGGCTTCGTGAGTATGAACTAAATCCTTTTGTTTTTCTTCCATAAAATAAAATGTCTGATCTATAGAAATAAAAGATAAAGAAAAAAGGGAAATTTTTTTTTCTAATCCATATCTCTCTCATTCCTTTCTTACAAACAAAAGAGTTTTTCTTATTGAAGGCTGGATTATTATCCATTTTTAGTGATAAAAAATCACGACATACTAGTTATGTCACTCTCACTATACCCACGTATAATATAATATGTGGGTATGTAGTATATGATTCGTCTATTTCTTAGAGTACGAAAGACGAATCGAATCTTCTTATGGTTCTATTTAAGAATGGGTATGCCATACACCCCGCGGGGATTGTAGTTCAATTGGTCAGAGCACCGCCCTGTCAAGGCGGAAGCTGCGGGTTCGAGCCCCGTCAGTCCCGAACTAGGGTTCAATGAATGGAGAAATTGATATTTCCTTTTTCCATGAAAAAAAGGGGCAGGGAGCAAGATCAAATACCCACAGGGCACCCTTACTTCACTTTTTTATTTTGCATCTCTCATTAAAGAGGGAGGGAGGGCATATAGGAATTTTTTTTTCACTACTCCCAATCGATAAAGAAAGACACACATACGATATGTGGATTAGTAGAATTTAGGATATTATATTACTCTATCTTTCTTTATGATGATACCATCCTCATCTTAATTTCCTATTCCACTCTTATGGAATAGAGTACCGGTATTTTACCGGAATCCATACATAAATCGTATTCCCTTTTTATTTCAGACCTCTTTTCCCCATCTCACTTCTACTGCTTATTTGGATGTCTATGTGACCCATAGAAAGTGAAAGTTGGTCATATAATACATACATAATTGTATGTATAACTATAAGAAAAAGGAAGGGAAATTGTATAAGATTAAGAAAGTATAAGATTAAGAAAGCTCGTGGGTTAGAGATATAGAAAAGAAAAAGTAGAAAAGGATTAAAAAAGAGGGAATTCCTAATCCAATCAAAAAACCCATTTTGGTCTTAGTGTGGATAGAGGATCTTCCTATGTTATACTATATAACTCTCATCCGTGAAATATAACTCTCATCCATGAATTGATTTGATAGATCCGATATTCATAATATTGAATTGATTCAGTATTATCAGAATGCAAGCCCTACCCTTGAATTTACAAGATACCCCTTTTTCCTCTCCATGGGATTACATCCCGAGTTATTGTGAAAATAAAAAATAAAGAGGTTATGGAAGTCAATATTCTCGCATTTATTGCTACTGCACTGTTCATTCTAGTTCCTACTTCTTTTTTACTTATTATTTATGTAAAAACAGTCAGCCAAAATAATTAATTGGAATTCCAATTAATCATTGAAGAAATTAAAAAGGGATTAAATAAAAAAAATCCAAGTCTTAAATGAAAGGATCTGGTTGGAATCTTAAAGTGTGGTAGAAAGAACTACATATAGTTTTTTCTACGACACTTTAGATTCTTTCTATTATATTATCTTTGAATCTACATAGAATAGATTAGTAGATTGAAATAGTTAAGTAGTCTAATTCAATTTCTTTTTTCATTGCATCCACTTAATTTCAATCAGGTCAAAATAAAAAAATCTAAGACAATTCTTGACCAAAGAATCCATGGAAGGAAAGAAAAATAATATGAAGAATAGACTATAGTAAAAAGTAAAAGGAAATGGAAAATGTGTGATATGCCGTGAATAGTTCCGTGGAAGAAAGTCTAATTTTCTTATGTATAGAACTTTTTTTAACCATTCGTCATTTCTAGTAGAAATTCTGAATTGGTATAATGGCTCTTTCTTACATTACAACTTACAATACAAGAGTTTCTTACAGGAGTGAAACAAAACTAAAGAAAAAGATTAAAGAATAACGTTTGACAAAATGATTAATGCAAAATGATCCATTAAAGAAAAGAATTGATACAACAATTTGATTACTTAATCAATTAGTAGTATCCCTAGAGTCCACTCCTTCCCCATACTACTAGTGAAAGAGAAAATGTAAAGACTACCATTAAAGCAGCCCAAGCGAGACTTACTATATCCATCTAAATTATGTCTCCTATTTCTATGAAGGGATTATTCTACTATTGATCAATAATCATAGTGGAATCAAGGGTACAGAGTCAAAAAGGGATTCCGCCCTAAGGCCATGGATCAATCAGTTCAAGGAATTTACTCCTAACAAATTCTTATAGGAATTCTGGTAGAATTAGAGAGCATTAAAAATACGAGATACTATAGCCCTTTTTTCCTTAAAAAAGAAAGAGTACGGGAATGATGTCCTGAATAGAAGAAGCGGGAATAGGAAGATTTTTTATTCCTTTTGTTACTCTTTTTTTTTTTTTTAAGCAAAGGACGCCCGAATATACCATAAAATTATCGATAGATAAATATTTATTGGATACCTACCTTACCTAATGTTTATTTTTGACCTAAACCCTGCAGCCTTGCTTTGTATCATTCTATGAAAGAATGAAGAGATTTTATCCATAATACAACTCCTAAATTGATTTTTGATCGACCTATTTAATCTGATTCTCGTTAGAATTAAGTAGTCCTTACTTTAGTGTATGTAGGTAACATAAGATGTACGATAAAAAAATGTATAATAATTAGTAAGTCTTGATATTCTTTCGTGGAGTCCCTTCTTGAATCTTAGATTGAAAAAAAAAAAGAATGCCCCTTAGGGACCTTTCTTTGGATACCAAGATTTCTGACATCTTATCCTCGTATTTTAAAATTATCAAATCGAATCTCAATTAAGAACCAATTCAAATTCATATAATAAAAGAATAAGGAAACACTACCTCACCCCTATTGATAACCATTTTGGCCACTACCGTCAAAACAAACCCTAACCCTAGTTTGAGGATAGAACTATGGTATGGTTTCTCTAAACCCAGTATCGGCAGGCCCAGTTACTCTCTTGCCCGAACTTATGCGAAGTAAAAATTTATCGAATTCGATCAGCACTATAAAAAAAACCTAAGTATTTTATTGATCAGGCGGCACCCAGATTTGAACTGGGGATAAAGGATTTGCAGTCCCCTGCCTTACCGCTTGGCCATGCCGCCAAAAAATCCGATCAAAAATCTAGAAAACAGCAAGTATTCATCCACGTTTTCTTACGAAAAGCCCCTTTTATTTTGAATATAATTCTACTTACTTTTTTCCAATCTTTTTCAAAAAATCTATTCCTGCTTTTTTTGATCCAGTTTCTATTATTCTCCTCGATAGATTCTATCTTAAAACATACATTGTTAACACAATAAAACTTCCCATTTCTTTCTATTGAGATGAAAAAGAAGAAAAAGTGGATTTCTATTCACAGGCTGCAAAATTCAGAATAAATTGGAACCGTTAACTAGAATTCTCTTTTTTTTATTGCAGTAGTGAACTACTCTTAAATCGGTATTATCTCCCCCCCCTTCAATGGCATAATAAAATATTATGGCTTTATGCTTAATCCGTGTATAGGTAAACTTTAGGTCCGAACAGCATTATTATCCAAAGATCCCCTTTATGTACATATCTCTATGGGGAATCATGCTTTAATTTTTCAAAGTATTAAATTAAATATCTTGAATAAAAAAAGGAAATTTGCTCTGATATAGAGTATAACCTGACTATCTTGGCGTACCCAAGTGAAATTACGATAAAAGAAAAGCATGGATATGGGGAGAGGTGGATAACTAGATTGGCATGTACTTAAAAAAGGGACTTACTTTATTTTAGAATTCCACAATGAAATACTGAATTTTCTAGCAATTATACTACTCCGATCCGAAATAAAAAAGAACCCTCAAATTATTTTGAGAAATTAAAGTAAGCACGCTATTCTAAATCGAAGTAAAGTCAAACTTTCTAGTATATTATATTACGGCTTTATTACATTCATAGAAAGGAGATAAAATGAGAAATCTTTGCCATCCAATCTGATTAGAATATCATAACATAAAGTATAAGTGGCAGAATTTTTTTTGTAGGAATGTTTTATCAATTCATTTTCATTTCATTTGTACCCCTGGCAAACTCGAACTTTCGTCCAAATGGTCTCTATTCATATGTATGAAATACATATATGAAATACGTATGTGGAGTTCCCTAGAATTTCATGTGATTCAGTAAACAGAATATAGATTCCATGATTGCTAGATCGATCCATAGGGATTGATGAAGAGTGAGCTGATAATGGAATTTTTCTTTGATAAACAGGAAACTTAAGATTAAGATGCTCCGGAATGGAAACGAGGGAATGTCCACAATACCCGGATTTAGTCAGATCCAATTCGAGGGATTTTGTAGGTTCATTAATCAAGCCTTGGCAGAAGAACTTGACAAGTTTCCAACAATTAAAGATCCAGATCACGAAATTGCATTTCAATTATTTGCGAAAGGATATCAACTGCTAGAACCCTCGATAAAAGAAAGAGATGCTGTGTATGAATCACTCACCTATTCTTCCGAATTATATGTATCTGCGAGATTAATTTTTGGTTTCGATGTGCAAAAGCAAACCATTTCTATCGGAAACATTCCTATAATGAATTCCTTAGGAACCTTTATTATAAATGGAATATACCGAATTGTGATCAATCAAATATTGCTAAGTCCTGGTATTTACTACCGCTCGGAATTAGATCATAAGGGAATTTCTATCTACACTGGCACTATAATATCAGATTGGGGGGGGAGATCGGAATTAGCAATTGATAAAAAAGAAAGGATATGGGCTCGCGTGAGTAGAAAACAAAAGATATCTATTCTAGTTCTATCATCAGCTATGGGTTCGAATCTAAGAGAAATTCTGGATAATGTTTCCTACCCTGAAATTTTCTTGTCTTTCCCGAATGCTAAAGAGAAGAAGAGGATTGAGTCAAAAGAAAAAGCTATTTTGGAGTTTTATCAACAATTTGCTTGTGTAGGTGGGGACCTGGTATTTTCGGAGTCCTTATGCGAGGAATTACAAAAGAAATTTTTTCAACAAAAATGTGAATTAGGAAGGATTGGTCGACGAAATATGAATCGGAGACTTAATCTTGATATTCCTCAGAACAATACATTCTTGTTACCACGAGATGTATTGGCCGCTACGGATCATTTGATTGGAATGAAATTTGGAACGGGTATACTTGACGATGACGATATGAATCACTTGAAAAATAAACGTATTCGTTCGGTTGCGGATCTGTTACAAGATCAATTCGGATTGGCTCTTGGTCGTTTACAACATGCAGTTCAAAAAACTATTCGTAGAGTATTCATACGTCAATCGAAACCGACTCCCCAAACTTTGGTAACTCCAACTTCAACTTCAATTTTATTAATAACTACTTATGAGACCTTTTTTGGCACATACCCGTTATCTCAAGTTTTTGATCAAACGAATCCTTTGACACAAACTGTTCATGGGCGAAAAGTGAGTTGTTTAGGTCCTGGAGGGTTGACGGGGAGAACCGCAAGTTTTCGGAGCCGAGATATTCATCCGAGTCACTATGGGCGTATTTGTCCAATTGACACGTCTGAAGGAATCAATGTTGGACTTACTGGATCCTTAACAATTCATGCGAGAATTGATCACTTGTGGGGATCCATAGAGAGTCCGTTTTATGAAATATCTGCTGAGAAAGCAAAAGAAAAAAAAGAGAGACAGGTGGTTTATCTATCACCAAATAGAGATGAATATTATATGATAGCAGCAGGAAATTCTTTGTCCTTGAATCAAGGTATTCAGGAAGAACAGGTTGTTCCGGCTAGATACCGTCAAGAATTCTTGACTATTGCATGGGAACAGATTCATGTTAGAAGTATTTTTCCTTTCCAATATTTTTCTATTGGGGGTTCTCTCATTCCTTTTATTGAGCACAATGATGCGAATCGGGCTTTAATGAGTTCTAATATGCAGCGCCAAGCAGTTCCGCTTTCTCGGTCCGAGAAATGCATTGTTGGAACTGGATTGGAACGCCAAACAGCTCTAGATTCGAGGGTTTCCATTATAGCCGAACGCGAGGGAAAGATCATTTCTACTGATAGTCATAAGATACTTTTATCAAGTAGTGGGAAGACTATAAGTATTCCTTTAGTTAACCACCGTCGCTCTAACAAAAATACTTGTATGCACCAAAAACCCCGGGTTCCACGGGGTAAATCCATTAAAAAAGGACAAATTTTAGCAGAAGGAGCTGCTACAATTGGGGGCGAACTTGCTTTAGGAAAAAACGTATTAGTAGCTTATATGCCATGGGAAGGTTACAATTTTGAAGACGCAGTACTAATTAGCGAACGTTTGGTATATGAAGATATTTATACCTCTTTTCACATCCGGAAATATGAAATTCAGACGGATACGACAAGCCAGGGCTCCGCTGAAAAAATCACTAAAGAAATACCACATCTAGAAGAACATTTACTCCGCAATTTGGACAGAAATGGAGTTGTTAGGTTGGGATCCTGGGTAGAAACTGGTGATATTTTAGTAGGTAAATTAACGCCTCAGATAGCGAGCGAATCATCTTATATCGCGGAAGCTGGATTATTACGGGCCATATTTGGCCTTGAGGTTTCCACTTCAAAAGAAACTTCTCTGAAATTACCTATAGGTGGAAGAGGGCGCGTTATCGATGTGAAATGGATCCAAAGGGACCCGCTCGACATAATGGTTCGTGTATATATTTTACAGAAACGTGAAATCAAAGTTGGGGATAAAGTAGCCGGAAGACATGGGAATAAAGGGATCATTTCCAAAATTTTGCCTAGGCAAGATATGCCCTATTTGCAAGATGGAACACCCGTTGATATGGTCTTCAATCCCTTAGGAGTACCCTCCCGAATGAATGTGGGACAAATATTTGAAAGCTCGCTCGGATTAGCGGGGGATCTGCTAAAGAAACATTATAGAATAGCACCCTTTGATGAGAGATATGAGCAAGAGGCTTCAAGAAAACTTGTGTTTTCAGAATTATATGAAGCCAGTAAAGAAACAAAAAATCCATGGGTATTTGAACCCGAGTACCCGGGAAAAAGCAGAATATTTGATGGAAGAACAGGCGACCCCTTTGAGCAACCTGTTCTAATAGGGAAGTCCTATATCTTAAAATTAATTCATCAAGTTGATGAGAAAATTCATGGGCGTTCTACTGGGCCCTACTCACTTGTTACACAACAACCGGTTAGAGGAAGAGCCAAGCAAGGGGGACAACGAGTAGGAGAAATGGAAGTTTGGGCTTTAGAAGGATTTGGTGTTGCTCATATTTTACAAGAGATACTTACTTATAAATCTGACCATCTTATAGCTCGCCAAGAAATACTTAATGCTACGATCTGGGGAAAAAGAATACCTAATCATGAGGATCCTCCAGAATCTTTTCGAGTGCTCGTTCGAGAACTACGATCTTTGGCTCTAGAACTGAATCATTTCCTTGTATCTGAAAAGAACTTCCAGGTTAATAGGGAGGAAGTTTGATCGGAATAAATATAAATTCTTTTCTTATTTCTATTTTATGATTGACCAATATAAACATCAACAACTTCAAATTGGACTCGTTTCCCCTCAACAAATAAAGGCTTGGGCTAACAAAAACCTACCTAATGGAGAAGTCGTTGGCGAAGTCACAAGGCCCTCTACTTTTCATTATAAAACCGATAAACCAGAAAAAGATGGATTGTTTTGCGAAAGAATCTTTGGACCCATAAAAAGCGGGATTTGCGCTTGTGGCAATTCTCGAGCGAGCGGAGCTGAAAACGAAGACGAAAGATTTTGCCAAAAATGCGGGGTCGAATTTGTGGATTCTCGGATACGAAGATATCAAATGGGATACATCAAACTCGCATGTCCCGTGACTCATGTGTGGTATTTGAAAGGTCTTCCTAGTTATATCGCGAATCTTTTAGATAAACCTCTTAAGAAGTTGGAGGGCCTAGTATACGGCGATTTCTCTTTTGCTAGGCCCAGCACTAAAAAACCCACTTTTTTACGATTACGAGGTTTATTCGAAGAGGAAATTGCATCCTGTAACCACAGCATTTCTCCCTTTTTTTCTACCCCAGGCTTTGCAACATTTCGAAATCGGGAAATTGCGACAGGAGCAGGTGCTATTAGAGAACAATTAGCAGATTTGGATTTGCGAATTATTATAGAGAATTCTTTGGTCGAATGGAAGGAATTAGAAGACGAGGGGTATAGTGGAGATGAGTGGGAAGATAGAAAAAGACGAATAAGAAAAGTTTTTTTGATTAGACGCATGCAATTGGCGAAACATTTTATTCAAACAAATGTAGAACCAGAATGGATGGTTTTGTGCTTATTACCGGTTCTTCCTCCCGAATTGAGACCTATTGTTTATAGGTCTGGAGATAAAGTAGTGACTTCAGACATTAATGAACTTTATAAGAGAGTTATCCGTCGGAACAACAATCTTGCCTATCTATTAAAAAGAAGTGAATTAGCGCCAGCAGATTTAGTAATGTGCCAGGAAAAATTGGTACAAGAAGCCGTGGATACACTTCTTGATAGTGGGTCCCGCGGGCAACCGACGAGGGATGGTCACAATAAAGTATACAAATCACTTTCAGATGTAATTGAAGGTAAAGAGGGAAGGTTTCGCGAGACTCTGCTTGGGAAACGGGTCGATTACTCGGGGCGTTCTGTCATTGTTGTGGGTCCTTCGCTTTCATTACATCAATGTGGATTACCTCTAGAGATAGCAATAAAGCTTTTTCAGCTATTTGTAATTCGCGATTTAATCACGAAACGCGCCACTTCTAATGTAAGGATTGCTAAAAGGAAAATTTGGGAAAAAGAACCCATTGTATGGGAAATACTTCAAGAAGTTATGCGGGGACATCCTGTACTGTTAAATAGAGCACCTACCCTGCATAGATTAGGCATACAGGCCTTTCAACCCACTTTAGTAGAGGGGCGTACTATTTCTTTACACCCATTAGTGTGTAAGGGTTTCAATGCGGACTTTGATGGAGATCAAATGGCTGTTCATCTACCTTTATCCTTGGAAGCTCAGGCAGAAGCCCGTTTACTTATGTTTTCTCATATGAATCTCTTATCTCCCGCTATTGGGGATCCTATTTGCGTACCAACCCAAGACATGCTTATCGGGCTTTATGTATTAACGATTGGAAAGCGTCGAGGTATTTGTGCAAATAGATATAATAGTTGCAGAAACTACCCAAATCTAAAAGTAAATTACAATAATAATAATAATTTTAAATATAGGAAAGATAAAGAACCCCATTTTTCTAGTTCTTATGATGCACTGGGAGCTTATAGACAAAAACTAATCAGTTTAGATAGTCCCTTGTGGCTACGATGGAACCTGGATCAACGCGTCATTGGGTCAAGAGAAGTTCCGATTGAAGTTCAATATGAATCTTTGGGGACTTATCATGAGATTTATGCCCACTATCTAATAATGGGAAATAGAAAAAAAGAAATTCGTTCGATATACATTCGAACCACTCTTGGTCATATTTCTTTTTATAGAGAAATAGAGGAAGCCATACAAGGATTTAGTCAGGCCTATTCATACACTACCTAAACAAGAAAGTTAGATTCGGCGATGCCCCTCCCCTTTCGGGGGGCATTCCGATTTCCCTAGTATCATCATTATTTGCCACGCGAATCCAGATTGAGATTGAGGCAATTAAGTTAATTAAATTTTCGAATCACTGACTCAGGCCCATTGTCGAATCCTACTCAGCAATTGTCGAATCCTACTCAGCCGAAAAGGGGGTACTTATGTATGGCGGAACGGGCCAATCTGGTCTTTCATAATAAAGAGATAGACGGAACTGGTATGAAACGACTTATTAGCAGATTAATAGATCATTTTGGAATGGGATATACATCCCATATACTGGATCAACTAAAGACTCTGGGCTTCCATCAAGCCACTACTACATCGATTTCGTTAGGAATCGAGGATCTTTTAACAATACCCTCTAAGGGATGGTTAGTCCAAGACGCGGAACAACAGAGTTTTCTTTTGGAGAAACACTATTATTATGGGGCTGTACACGCGGTAGAAAAATTACGCCAATCTGTTGAGATATGGTATGCGACAAGTGAATATTTGAAACAAGAAATGAATTCAAATTTTCGGATAACGGATCCTTCTAATCCAGTCTATCTAATGTCTTTTTCAGGAGCCAGAGGAAATGCATCTCAAGTACACCAATTAGTAGGTATGAGAGGATTAATGTCGGACCCTCAAGGACAAATGATTGATTTACCTATTCAAAGCAATTTACGCGAGGGACTTTCTTTGACAGAATATATAATTTCCTGCTATGGAGCCCGCAAAGGGGTTGTAGATACTGCTGTGCGAACAGCAGATGCTGGATATCTTACACGTAGACTTGTTGAAGTAGTTCAACATATTATTGTGCGTAGAAGAGATTGTGGTACTATCCGAGGTATTTCTGTAAGTCCTCAAAATGGGATGACGGAAAAACTTTTTGTCCAAACACTAATTGGTCGTGTATTAGCAGACGATATATATATCGGTTCACGATGCATTGCCGCGCGAAATCAAGATATTGGAATTGGATTAGTCAATCGATTCATAACTGCCTTTCGAGCACAACCATTTCGAGCACAACCAATATATATTAGAACCCCCTTTACTTGCCGAAGCACTTCTTGGATCTGTCAATTATGCTATGGCCGGAGTCCTACTCATAGTGATCTGGTCGAATTGGGAGAAGCCGTAGGTATTATTGCAGGTCAATCAATTGGGGAGCCAGGGACTCAACTAACATTAAGAACTTTTCATACTGGCGGAGTATTCACAGGGGGTACTGCCGACCTTGTACGATCCCCTTCGAATGGAAAAATAAAATTCAATGAGAATTTGGTTCACCCCACACGTACCCGTCATGGGCAGCCTGCTTTTCTATGTTATATAGACTTGCATGTAACTATTCAGAGTCAAGATATTCTATATAGTGTGAATATTCCCTCAAAAAGCTTGATTCTAGTGCAAAATGATCAATATGTAAAATCCGAACAAGTAATTGCGGAGATTCGTGCCGGAACGTCCACTTTACATTTTAAAGAAAGGGTACAAAAGCATATTTATTCTGAATCAGACGGCGAAATGCACTGGAGTACTGATGTTTACCATGCGCCCGAATATCAATATGGTAATCTTCGCCGATTACCAAAAACAAGCCATTTATGGATATTGTCAGTAAGTATGTGCAGATCCAGTATAGCGTCTTTTTCACTCCACAAGGATCAAGATCAAATGAATACTTATGGTAAAAAAGATAGGGAAATTCTTGATTATTCAACGTCGGATCGAATCATGTCCAATGGCCATTGGAATTTTATCTATCCTTCTATTTTTCAAGATAATTCAGATTTGTTGGCGAAAAAGCGAAGAAATAGGTTCGTCATTCCATTACAATATCATCAAGAACAAGAGAAAGAACTAATATCCTGTTTTGGGATTTCGATTGAAATCCCCCTTATGGGTGTTTTACGTAGAAATACTATTTTTGCTTATTTTGACGATCCCCGATACAGAAAAGATAAAAAGGGTTCAGGAATTGTTAAATTTAGATATAGGACCCTAGAAGAAGAATATAGGACTCGAGCGGAAGACTCAGAAGAGGAATATGAGACCCTAGAAGACGAATACAGGACCCGAGAGGACGAATATGAATATGAAACCCTAGAAGAATCTAAATATGGAATCCTAGAAGACGAATACGAATATGAAACCCTAGAAGACGAATATGGGAGCCCAGAAAACGAATATGGGAACCCAGAGAACGAATATAGGACTTTAGAGAAAGACTCAGAAGAGGAATATGGGAGCCCAGAGAGCAAATATAGGACCCAAGAGGACGAATATGGAACTCTAGAGGAAGACTCAGAAGACGAATATGGCAGCCCCGGGGAAAGCGCAGAGGAAAAATATGGTACTTTAGAGGAAGACTCAGAAGAAGATTCAGAGGACGAATACGAGAGCCCAGAGGAAGATTCCATCTTAAAAAAAGAGGGTTTGATTGAGCATCGAGGAACAAAAGAATTTAGTCTAAAATACCAAAAAGAAGTAGATCGGTTTTTTTTCATTCTTCAAGAACTTCATATCTTGCCGAGATCTTCATCCCTAAAGATACTTGACAATAGTATTATTGGAGTGAATACACAACTCACAAAAAATACAAGAAGTCGACTAGGCGGACTGGTCCGAGTGAAGAGAAAAAAAAGCCATACGGAACTCAAAATATTTTCCGGAGATATTCATTTTCCTGAAGAGGCGGATAAGATATTAGGTGGCTGTTTGATACCGCCAGAAAGACAAAAAAAAGATTCTAAGGAATCAAAAAAAAGGAAAAATTGGGTCTATGTTCAACGGAAAAAAATTCTCAAGAGCAAGGAAAAGTATTTTGTTTCCGTTCGCCCTACAGTGGCATATGAAATGGACGAAGGAAGAAATTTAGCAACACTTTTCCCGCAGGATCTCTTGCAAGAAGAAAATAATCTCCAAATTCGACTTGTCAATTTTATTTCTCATGAAAATAGCAAGTTAACTCAAAGAATTTATCACACAAATAGTCAATTTGTTAGAACTTGCTTAGTAGTGAATTGGGAACAAGAAGAAAAAGAAAAGGCTGGTGCTTCCCTTGTTGAGGTAAGAGCAAATGATCTTATTCGCGATTTCCTAAGAATTGAGTTAGTCAAGTCCACTATTTCGTATACACGAAAAAGGTATGGTAGGACAAGTGCAGGACCGATTCCCCATAATAGGTTAGATCGCGCCAATATCAATTCTTTTTATTCCAAGGCGAAGATTGAATCACTTAGCCAACATCCAGAAGCTATTGGCACTTTGTTGAATCGAAATAAAGAATACCACTCTTTGATGATTTTGTCGGCATCCAACTGTTCTCGAATTGGTTTATTCAAGAATTCAAAACATCCCAATGCGATAAAAGAATGGAATCCTAGAATTCCTATTCGAGAAATTTTTGGGCCCTTAGGCGCTATTGTAGCTAGTATATCGCATTTTTCTTCATCTTACTATTTACTAACGCATAATAAAATCCTGTTAAAAAAATATTTGTTCGTTGACAATTTAAAACAAACCTTCCAAGTACTTCAAGAACTTAAATACTCTTTAATAGATGAAAATAAAAGGATTTCTAATTTCGATAGTAACATAATGTTGGATCCATTCCTTTTGAATTGTCACTTTGTCCATCATGATTCTTGGGAAGAGACATTGGCAATAATTCACCTTGGACAATTTATTTGTGAAAATGTATGTCTATTTAAATCGCACATAAAAAAATCCGGTCAAATTTTCATTGTAAATATGAATTCCTTTGTTATAAGAGCAGCTAAACCTTATTTGGCCACTACAGGAGCAACTGTTAATGGTCATTATGGAGAAATCCTTTACAAGGGAGATAGGTTAGTTACGTTTATATATGAAAAATCGAGATCTAGTGACATAACGCAAGGTCTTCCAAAAGTGGAACAAATCTTTGAAGCGCGTTCAATTGATTCATTATCCCCGAATCTCGAAAGGAGAATTGAGGATTGGAATGAGCGTATACCAAGAATTCTTGGGGTCCCTTGGGGATTCTTGATTGGAGCTGAGCTAACCATAGCCCAAAGTCGTATCTCTTTGGTTAATAAAATCCAAAAGGTTTATCGATCCCAAGGGGTACAGATCCATAATAGACATATAGAGATTATTATACGCCAAGTAACATCAAAAGTGCGGGTTTCCGAAGATGGAATGTCTAATGTTTTTTCGCCTGGGGAATTAATCGGACTATTGCGAGCGGAACGAGCAGGACGAGCTTTGGATGAATCGATCTATTATCGGGCAATCTTATTGGGAATAACAAGGGCTTCCCTGAATACCCAAAGTTTCATATCTGAAGCAAGTTTTCAAGAAACTGCTCGAGTTTTAGCAAAAGCTGCCCTACGAGGTCGCATTGATTGGTTGAAAGGCTTGAAAGAAAACGTAGTTCTGGGGGGGATTATACCTGTTGGTACCGGATTCCAAAAATTTGTGCATCGTTCCCCACAAGACAAGAACCTTTATTTCGAAATAAAAAAAAAAAATCTATTCGCGTCGGAAATGAGAGATTTTTTGTTTCTCCATACAGAATTAGTTTCTTCAGATTCTGACGTAACAAACAATTTTTATGAGACATAAGAACCCCCATAAAAATATTTTTTACTTTACTAGACTTTTGAACTTAGAACACTAACAGGTCAAATTTTAGATTTTTAAGATTTTTATTTTAATAAGTAAAACAAGTCAGTTAATTCATTAAGGTGGTTATGTTTATACCATGTATCAATGGCCAACTCTTATCTTAGTACAAGGTTCTCTCGGAACAATTATTATTTATTTCAAGCTATTTCGGATCTTTCTTAATCTTCAAAAAGAACTAAATTCCGTAATGGAATGGTAGGATTAAAAAAAAGGAAGTGTGGAAAAAATGACAAGAAGATATTGGAACATTAATTTGAAAGAGATGATAGAAGCAGGAGTTCATTTTGGTCATGGTATTAAGAAATGGAATCCTAAAATGGCCCCTTACATTTCGGCAAAGCGTAAAGGTACTCATATTATAAATCTCGCTAGAACGGCTCGTTTTTTATCAGAAGCTTGTGATTTAGTTTTTGATGCAGCAAGTCAGGGAAAAAGTTTCTTAATTGTTGGTACCAAAAAAAGAGCAACAGATTTAGTAGCATCAGCTGCAATAAGGGCTCGTTGTCATTATGTTAATAAAAAGTGGTTCAGTGGTATGTTAACGAATTGGTCGATTACGAAAACTAGACTTTCTCAATTTAGAGACTTAAGAGCAGAAGAAAAAATGGGAAAATTCCACCATCTCCCAAAAAGAGATGTGGCAATCTTGAAGAGAAAATTATCTACTTTGCAAAGGTATCTCGGCGGGATCAAATATATGACGAGATTGCCAGACATTGTGATCGTCCTTGATCAGCAAAAAGAGTATATAGCTCTTCGGGAATGTGCCATTTTGGGGATTCCTACTATTTCTTTAGTCGATACAAATTGTGACCCGGATCTCGCGAATATATCGATTCCAGCCAACGATGACACTATGACTTCAATTCGATTGATTCTTAACAAATTAGTATTTTCAATTTGTGAGGGCCGTTCTCTCTATATAAGAAATCGTTGATTAAGAATATATAGTGAATTCTTGGGCAACTGCGTAAATTTATGGAATCACTTACTTTACTATATCTTTTTTTTTGCATAGAATTTTTTTTGCATAGAAAAAAGAAGGGGAATATTGATATATATTAGAGGGTATTGATATATATTATGATCTGATGTGCTTTCTTGGTATCCTAAATATAAGATTAATACTTCAAGTTGCTGAGTTGAGAAAGAGATGGTTGAATCAAAAGAATTCCTTTTTTGAAGTTCAATTTTTATCAGAGGACAATATGAATATTATACCTTGTTCCATTAAAACACTCAAGGGGTTATACGATATATCGGGTGTAGAAGTAGGCCAACACTTCTATTGGCAAATAGGAGGTTTCCAAATTCATGCCCAAGTACTCATCACTTCTTGGGTCGTAATTACTATCTTGCTAGGTTCAGTTGTCATAGCTGTTCGGAATCCACAAACCATCCCGACCGACGGTCAGAATTTTTTTGAATATGTCCTTGAGTTTATTCGAGACTTGAGCAAAACTCAGATTGGAGAAGAATATGGTCCCTGGGTTCCCTTTATTGGAACTATGTTCCTTTTTATTTTTGTTTCGAATTGGTCGGGTGCTCTTTTACCTTGGAAAATTATAGAGTTACCCCATGGGGAATTAGCAGCGCCCACGAATGATATAAATACTACTGTTGCTTTAGCTTTACTCACGTCAGCGGCATATTTTTATGCTGGTCTTAGCAAAAAAGGATTGAGCTATTTCGAGAAATATATTAAACCAACTCCAATCCTTTTACCAATTAACATCCTAGAAGATTTCACAAAACCATTATCGCTTAGCTTTCGACTTTTCGGGAATATATTGGCGGATGAATTAGTCGTTGTTGTTCTTGTTTCTTTAGTCCCCTTAGTAATCCCTATACCGGTCATGTTTCTTGGATTATTTACAAGCGGTATTCAAGCTCTTATTTTTGCAACATTAGCCGCAGCCTATATAGGTGAATCCATGGAGGGTCATCATTGAATTGACTCTTTTTGGAAATAGTATTTTTTTTTTTTGCAGCTTAGCTCAATTCATGCATGGTTCCAGATAATCTGCTTGGTTGCAAAAAAATAGTTAGAAATGCGTATGAATATATAGCCTAGAGTTGTAGGAGAGAGAATAGAATAGACTATATTATGGAATTTTCAAAGTATATATGCATTAAGGAGGGTGGAGTCAGGCTAGATCTATACTATAATATCCTTAATGTCTATAAGTGGAGTCCTCTTTTATGCAGGTTTCCACTTTAAGCAATGATTTTAGAATCCGATTCAATAGAAAATGAGAAAATATGCAAACAAAATAGAAGAAACAAATGTATATATATAGGATATTATATTATATATTCCTAGGTTAGATTCATTATCTAATCCGATATATGGATATGGAATTCCCTTCTATGTAGTTCGGACAATTCACATTATCATTTCAATTTGATTTCAATTTGTACTTTTTAGTTACTTTACTTCTCCCCAATAGAGCTTAGAAGTAAGAATTTATTGGTTGATTGTATCCTTAACCATTTCTTTTTTTTGACACGAGGAACTACTCACCATGAATCCACTAATTGCTGCTGCTTCTGTTATTGCTGCTGGATTGGCCGTAGGGCTTGCTTCTATTGGACCTGGAGTTGGTCAAGGTACTGCTGCAGGACAAGCTGTAGAAGGTATTGCGAGACAGCCAGAAGCAGAAGGTAAAATACGAGGTACTTTATTGCTTAGTCTAGCTTTTATGGAAGCTTTAACAATTTATGGACTAGTTGTGGCACTAGCGCTTTTATTTGCGAACCCTTTTGTTTAATCTTAAAAAAAAAATTCTTTCGATTTCGATTAGATACTTTTTTCTTTTTTTAGTAAATTGGTATTTGCTTCCACAATTCCAATTATATCAATACTTTATTTAATTTACTCCTATTTATTACTCCTGGAATTATCTATTTATCGGGACAGATAATACCCCATTCTAGGAAGGGCTGAGTTGAGTATTATTAATTTAGAAGATATGCTCACCTTCTTATTTCCCGTCCTTAGTTTAGGAAAGTGGAAAGTTTTTTCCTTTTATTTTAGGAATTTTGGGAACAGAACATTTCAACAAAGGAAGTCTTTCACCGGTCAAACAAGACGTAAGACTTAATCTAAAAGAAATTACTAGATTGAATCTATTTGCATTAAAAAAACCGATCAAAAAAGGGCGAGCGAAGTAAGTGATCGAAAAACTTTGTTCTTTGTTCGTCCTATCTATAAGAGGAGAGCATATGAAAAATGTAACCCATTCTTTCGTTTTTTTAGCTCACTGGCCATCCGCTGGCAGTTTCGGGCTTAATACCGATATTTTAGCAACAAATCTAATAAATCTAACTGTAGTGGTTGGTGTTTTGATTTTTTTTGGAAAGGGAGTGTGTGCGAGTTGTCTATTTCAAGAATAGATTGGATCTATCCGGCTGCACTTTATAATATTTTTTAGTATTTTTCGGATAAATAAGAAAAGGGTGCACGATCTCGACGAATTACTTCTGAATAAATTCAGAAATCATATGGAAGAACCATAGCATTTCGCGACTCATTGGTAAATCAACTTTGATTCTCTATAAACCAAGAATGTGAGACCATTAACACGGTTAAAGCTAAACTGCTTGAAGTCCAGGCAAAAAGAGGTACTCTTTCTACAACTATATTAGTATTAGTACCAATTTAAACGGGAAATAGCTAATGTAAAATTTATCTGATATAGAACACTCATATCGATAAAATGGTTTGAACTATTTACTAGAAAAAAAAGGGGGCACCCTGCCCTTTTTTAACCAATGCCGAATCGACGACCTATGTATAAAAAAGAGAAATTTTTTGGATTTGAAGAAAAAAAAAATAAAAAAGAATTCTATTAATTTTCATTTTCCATTTATTTAGTTAGTTTTTCTTAATGAAATTGAAATTATTAACTAGAGGGCAAATAAAAATAAAGAAACAACTTTGCTGACCATGATATATTTTTATCT
>NW_028260368.1:4929202-4953185 GCF_056163025.1 Triticum urartu | reverse complement strand
CCGAACAGCATTATTATCCAAAGATCCCCTTTATGTACATATCTCTATGGGGAATCATGCTTTAATTTTTCAAAGTATTAAATTAAATATCTTGAATAAAAAAAGGAAATTTGCTCTGATATAGAGTATAACCTGACTATCTTGGCGTACCCAAGTGAAATTACGATAAAAGAAAAGCATGGATATGGGGAGAGGTGGATAACTAGATTGGCATGTACTTAAAAAAGGACTTACTTTATTTTAGAATTCCACAATGAAATACTGAATTTTCTAGCAATTATACTACTCCGATCCGAAATAAAAAAGAACCCTCAAATTATTTTGAGAAATTAAAGTAAGCACGCTATTCTAAATCGAAGTAAAGTCAAACTTTCTAGTATATTATATTACGGCTTTATTACATTCATAGAAAGGAGATAAAATGAGAAATCTTTGCCATCCAATCTGATTAGAATATCATAACATAAAGTATAAGTGGCAGAATTTTTTTTGTAGGAATGTTTTATCAATTCATTTTCATTTCATTTGTACCCCTGGCAAACTCGAACTTTCGTCCAAATGGTCTCTATTCATATGTATGAAATACATATATGAAATACGTATGTGGAGTTCCCTAGAATTTCATGTGATTCAGTAAACAGAATATAGATTCCATGATTGCTAGATCGATCCATAGGGATTGATGAAGAGTGAGCTGATAATGGAATTTTTCTTTGATAAACAGGAAACTTAAGATTAAGATGCTCCGGAATGGAAACGAGGGAATGTCCACAATACCCGGATTTAGTCAGATCCAATTCGAGGGATTTTGTAGGTTCATTAATCAAGCCTTGGCAGAAGAACTTGACAAGTTTCCAACAATTAAAGATCCAGATCACGAAATTGCATTTCAATTATTTGCGAAAGGATATCAACTGCTAGAACCCTCGATAAAAGAAAGAGATGCTGTGTATGAATCACTCACCTATTCTTCCGAATTATATGTATCTGCGAGATTAATTTTTGGTTTCGATGTGCAAAAGCAAACCATTTCTATCGGAAACATTCCTATAATGAATTCCTTAGGAACCTTTATTATAAATGGAATATACCGAATTGTGATCAATCAAATATTGCTAAGTCCTGGTATTTACTACCGCTCGGAATTAGATCATAAGGGAATTTCTATCTACACTGGCACTATAATATCAGATTGGGGGGGGAGATCGGAATTAGCAATTGATAAAAAAGAAAGGATATGGGCTCGCGTGAGTAGAAAACAAAAGATAATCTATTCTAGTTCTATCATCAGCTATGGGTTCGAATCTAAGAGAAATTCTGGATAATGTTTCCTACCCTGAAATTTTCTTGTCTTTCCCGAATGCTAAAGAGAAGAAGAGGATTGAGTCAAAGAAAAAAGCTATTTTGGAGTTTTATCAACAATTTGCTTGTGTAGGTGGGGACCTGGTATTTTCGGAGTCCTTATGCGAGGAATTACAAAAGAAATTTTTTCAACAAAAATGTGAATTAGGAAGGATTGGTCGACGAAATATGAATCGGAGACTTAATCTTGATATTCCTCAGAACAATACATTCTTGTTACCACGAGATGTATTGGCCGCTACGGATCATTTGATTGGAATGAAATTTGGAACGGGTATACTTGACGATGACGATATGAATCACTTGAAAAATAAACGTATTCGTTCGGTTGCGGATCTGTTACAAGATCAATTCGGATTGGCTCTTGGTCGTTTACAACATGCAGTTCAAAAAACTATTCGTAGAGTATTCATACGTCAATCGAAACCGACTCCCCAAACTTTGGTAACTCCAACTTCAACTTCAATTTTATTAATAACTACTTATGAGACCTTTTTTGGCACATACCCGTTATCTCAAGTTTTTGATCAAACGAATCCATTGACACAAACTGTTCATGGGCGAAAAGTGAGTTGTTTAGGTCCTGGAGGGTTGACGGGGAGAACCGCAAGTTTTCGGAGCCGAGATATTCATCCGAGTCACTATGGGCGTATTTGTCCAATTGACACGTCTGAAGGAATCAATGTTGGACTTACTGGATCCTTAACAATTCATGCGAGAATTGATCACTTGTGGGGATCCATAGAGAGTCCGTTTTATGAAATATCTGCTGAGAAAGCAAAAGAAAAAAAAGAGAGACAGGTGGTTTATCTATCACCAAATAGAGATGAATATTATATGATAGCAGCAGGAAATTCTTTGTCCTTGAATCAAGGTATTCAGGAAGAACAGGTTGTTCCGGCTAGATACCGTCAAGAATTCTTGACTATTGCATGGGAACAGATTCATGTTAGAAGTATTTTTCCTTTCCAATATTTTTCTATTGGGGGTTCTCTCATTCCTTTTATTGAGCACAATGATGCGAATCGGGCTTTAATGAGTTCTAATATGCAGCGCCAAGCAGTTCCGCTTTCTCGGTCCGAGAAATGCATTGTTGGAACTGGATTGGAACGCCAAACAGCTCTAGATTCGAGGGTTTCCATTATAGCCGAACGCGAGGGAAAGATCATTTCTACTGATAGTCATAAGATACTTTTATCAAGTAGTGGGAAGACTATAAGTATTCCTTTAGTTAACCACCGTCGCTCTAACAAAAATACTTGTATGCACCAAAAACCCCGGGTTCCACGGGGTAAATCCATTAAAAAAGGACAAATTTTAGCAGAAGGAGCTGCTACAATTGGGGGCGAACTTGCTTTAGGAAAAAACGTATTAGTAGCTTATATGCCATGGGAAGGTTACAATTTTGAAGACGCAGTACTAATTAGCGAACGTTTGGTATATGAAGATATTTATACCTCTTTTCACATCCGGAAATATGAAATTCAGACGGATACGACAAGCCAGGGCTCCGCTGAAAAAATCACTAAAGAAATACCACATCTAGAAGAACATTTACTCCGCAATTTGGACAGAAATGGAGTTGTTAGGTTGGGATCCTGGGTAGAAACTGGTGATATTTTAGTAGGTAAATTAACGCCTCAGATAGCGAGCGAATCATCTTATATCGCGGAAGCTGGATTATTACGGGCCATATTTGGCCTTGAGGTTTCCACTTCAAAAGAAACTTCTCTGAAATTACCTATAGGTGGAAGAGGGCGCGTTATCGATGTGAAATGGATCCAAAGGGACCCGCTCGACATAATGGTTCGTGTATATATTTTACAGAAACGTGAAATCAAAGTTGGGGATAAAGTAGCCGGAAGACATGGGAATAAAGGGATCATTTCCAAAATTTTGCCTAGGCAAGATATGCCCTATTTGCAAGATGGAACACCCGTTGATATGGTCTTCAATCCCTTAGGAGTACCCTCCCGAATGAATGTGGGACAAATATTTGAAAGCTCGCTCGGATTAGCGGGGGATCTGCTAAAGAAACATTATAGAATAGCACCCTTTGATGAGAGATATGAGCAAGAGGCTTCAAGAAAACTTGTGTTTTCAGAATTATATGAAGCCAGTAAAGAAACAAAAAATCCATGGGTATTTGAACCCGAGTACCCGGGAAAAAGCAGAATATTTGATGGAAGAACAGGCGACCCCTTTGAGCAACCTGTTCTAATAGGGAAGTCCTATATCTTAAAATTAATTCATCAAGTTGATGAGAAAATTCATGGGCGTTCTACTGGGCCCTACTCACTTGTTACACAACAACCGGTTAGAGGAAGAGCCAAGCAAGGGGGACAACGAGTAGGAGAAATGGAAGTTTGGGCTTTAGAAGGATTTGGTGTTGCTCATATTTTACAAGAGATACTTACTTATAAATCTGACCATCTTATAGCTCGCCAAGAAATACTTAATGCTACGATCTGGGGAAAAAGAATACCTAATCATGAGGATCCTCCAGAATCTTTTCGAGTGCTCGTTCGAGAACTACGATCTTTGGCTCTAGAACTGAATCATTTCCTTGTATCTGAAAAGAACTTCCAGGTTAATAGGGAGGAAGTTTGATCGGAATAAATATAAATTCTTTTCTTATTTCTATTTTATGATTGACCAATATAAACATCAACAACTTCAAATTGGACTCGTTTCCCCTCAACAAATAAAGGCTTGGGCTAACAAAAACCTACCTAATGGAGAAGTCGTTGGCGAAGTCACAAGGCCCTCTACTTTTCATTATAAAACCGATAAACCAGAAAAAGATGGATTGTTTTGCGAAAGAATCTTTGGACCCATAAAAAGCGGGATTTGCGCTTGTGGCAATTCTCGAGCGAGCGGAGCTGAAAACGAAGACGAAAGATTTTGCCAAAAATGCGGGGTCGAATTTGTGGATTCTCGGATACGAAGATATCAAATGGGATACATCAAACTCGCATGTCCCGTGACTCATGTGTGGTATTTGAAAGGTCTTCCTAGTTATATCGCGAATCTTTTAGATAAACCTCTTAAGAAGTTGGAGGGCCTAGTATACGGCGATTTCTCTTTTGCTAGGCCCAGCACTAAAAAACCCACTTTTTTACGATTACGAGGTTTATTCGAAGAGGAAATTGCATCCTGTAACCACAGCATTTCTCCCTTTTTTTCTACCCCAGGCTTTGCAACATTTCGAAATCGGGAAATTGCGACAGGAGCAGGTGCTATTAGAGAACAATTAGCAGATTTGGATTTGCGAATTATTATAGAGAATTCTTTGGTCGAATGGAAGGAATTAGAAGACGAGGGGTATAGTGGAGATGAGTGGGAAGATAGAAAAAGACGAATAAGAAAAGTTTTTTTGATTAGACGCATGCAATTGGCGAAACATTTTATTCAAACAAATGTAGAACCAGAATGGATGGTTTTGTGCTTATTACCGGTTCTTCCTCCCGAATTGAGACCTATTGTTTATAGGTCTGGAGATAAAGTAGTGACTTCAGACATTAATGAACTTTATAAGAGAGTTATCCGTCGGAACAACAATCTTGCCTATCTATTAAAAAGAAGTGAATTAGCGCCAGCAGATTTAGTAATGTGCCAGGAAAAATTGGTACAAGAAGCCGTGGATACACTTCTTGATAGTGGGTCCCGCGGGCAACCGACGAGGGATGGTCACAATAAAGTATACAAATCACTTTCAGATGTAATTGAAGGTAAAGAGGGAAGGTTTCGCGAGACTCTGCTTGGGAAACGGGTCGATTACTCGGGGCGTTCTGTCATTGTTGTGGGTCCTTCGCTTTCATTACATCAATGTGGATTACCTCTAGAGATAGCAATAAAGCTTTTTCAGCTATTTGTAATTCGCGATTTAATCACGAAACGCGCCACTTCTAATGTAAGGATTGCTAAAAGGAAAATTTGGGAAAAAGAACCCATTGTATGGGAAATACTTCAAGAAGTTATGCGGGGACATCCTGTACTGTTAAATAGAGCACCTACCCTGCATAGATTAGGCATACAGGCCTTTCAACCCACTTTAGTAGAGGGGCGTACTATTTCTTTACACCCATTAGTGTGTAAGGGTTTCAATGCGGACTTTGATGGAGATCAAATGGCTGTTCATCTACCTTTATCCTTGGAAGCTCAGGCAGAAGCCCGTTTACTTATGTTTTCTCATATGAATCTCTTATCTCCCGCTATTGGGGATCCTATTTGCGTACCAACCCAAGACATGCTTATCGGGCTTTATGTATTAACGATTGGAAAGCGTCGAGGTATTTGTGCAAATAGATATAATAGTTGCAGAAACTACCCAAATCTAAAAGTAAATTACAATAATAATAATAATTTTAAATATAGGAAAGATAAAGAACCCCATTTTTCTAGTTCTTATGATGCACTGGGAGCTTATAGACAAAAACTAATCAGTTTAGATAGTCCCTTGTGGCTACGATGGAACCTGGATCAACGCGTCATTGGGTCAAGAGAAGTTCCGATTGAAGTTCAATATGAATCTTTGGGGACTTATCATGAGATTTATGCCCACTATCTAATAATGGGAAATAGAAAAAAAGAAATTCGTTCGATATACATTCGAACCACTCTTGGTCATATTTCTTTTTATAGAGAAATAGAGGAAGCCATACAAGGATTTAGTCAGGCCTATTCATACACTACCTAAACAAGAAAGTTAGATTCGGCGATGCCCCTCCCCTTTCGGGGGGCATTCCGATTTCCCTAGTATCATCATTATTTGCCACGCGAATCCAGATTGAGATTGAGGCAATTAAGTTAATTAAATTTTCGAATCACTGACTCAGGCCCATTGTCGAATCCTACTCAGCAATTGTCGAATCCTACTCAGCCGAAAAGGGGGTACTTATGTATGGCGGAACGGGCCAATCTGGTCTTTCATAATAAAGAGATAGACGGAACTGGTATGAAACGACTTATTAGCAGATTAATAGATCATTTTGGAATGGGATATACATCCCATATACTGGATCAACTAAAGACTCTGGGCTTCCATCAAGCCACTACTACATCGATTTCGTTAGGAATCGAGGATCTTTTAACAATACCCTCTAAGGGATGGTTAGTCCAAGACGCGGAACAACAGAGTTTTCTTTTGGAGAAACACTATTATTATGGGGCTGTACACGCGGTAGAAAAATTACGCCAATCTGTTGAGATATGGTATGCGACAAGTGAATATTTGAAACAAGAAATGAATTCAAATTTTCGGATAACGGATCCTTCTAATCCAGTCTATCTAATGTCTTTTTCAGGAGCCAGAGGAAATGCATCTCAAGTACACCAATTAGTAGGTATGAGAGGATTAATGTCGGACCCTCAAGGACAAATGATTGATTTACCTATTCAAAGCAATTTACGCGAGGGACTTTCTTTGACAGAATATATAATTTCCTGCTATGGAGCCCGCAAAGGGGTTGTAGATACTGCTGTGCGAACAGCAGATGCTGGATATCTTACACGTAGACTTGTTGAAGTAGTTCAACATATTATTGTGCGTAGAAGAGATTGTGGTACTATCCGAGGTATTTCTGTAAGTCCTCAAAATGGGATGACGGAAAAACTTTTTGTCCAAACACTAATTGGTCGTGTATTAGCAGACGATATATATATCGGTTCACGATGCATTGCCGCGCGAAATCAAGATATTGGAATTGGATTAGTCAATCGATTCATAACTGCCTTTCGAGCACAACCATTTCGAGCACAACCAATATATATTAGAACCCCCTTTACTTGCCGAAGCACTTCTTGGATCTGTCAATTATGCTATGGCCGGAGTCCTACTCATAGTGATCTGGTCGAATTGGGAGAAGCCGTAGGTATTATTGCAGGTCAATCAATTGGGGAGCCAGGGACTCAACTAACATTAAGAACTTTTCATACTGGCGGAGTATTCACAGGGGGTACTGCCGACCTTGTACGATCCCCTTCGAATGGAAAAATAAAATTCAATGAGAATTTGGTTCACCCCACACGTACCCGTCATGGGCAGCCTGCTTTTCTATGTTATATAGACTTGCATGTAACTATTCAGAGTCAAGATATTCTATATAGTGTGAATATTCCCTCAAAAAGCTTGATTCTAGTGCAAAATGATCAATATGTAAAATCCGAACAAGTAATTGCGGAGATTCGTGCCGGAACGTCCACTTTACATTTTAAAGAAAGGGTACAAAAGCATATTTATTCTGAATCAGACGGCGAAATGCACTGGAGTACTGATGTTTACCATGCGCCCGAATATCAATATGGTAATCTTCGCCGATTACCAAAAACAAGCCATTTATGGATATTGTCAGTAAGTATGTGCAGATCCAGTATAGCGTCTTTTTCACTCCACAAGGATCAAGATCAAATGAATACTTATGGTAAAAAAGATAGGGAAATTCTTGATTATTCAACGTCGGATCGAATCATGTCCAATGGCCATTGGAATTTTATCTATCCTTCTATTTTTCAAGATAATTCAGATTTGTTGGCGAAAAAGCGAAGAAATAGGTTCGTCATTCCATTACAATATCATCAAGAACAAGAGAAAGAACTAATATCCTGTTTTGGGATTTCGATTGAAATCCCCCTTATGGGTGTTTTACGTAGAAATACTATTTTTGCTTATTTTGACGATCCCCGATACAGAAAAGATAAAAAGGGTTCAGGAATTGTTAAATTTAGATATAGGACCCTAGAAGAAGAATATAGGACTCGAGCGGAAGACTCAGAAGAGGAATATGAGACCCTAGAAGACGAATACAGGACCCGAGAGGACGAATATGAATATGAAACCCTAGAAGAATCTAAATATGGAATCCTAGAAGACGAATACGAATATGAAACCCTAGAAGACGAATATGGGAGCCCAGAAAACGAATATGGGAACCCAGAGAACGAATATAGGACTTTAGAGAAAGACTCAGAAGAGGAATATGGGAGCCCAGAGAGCAAATATAGGACCCAAGAGGACGAATATGGAACTCTAGAGGAAGACTCAGAAGACGAATATGGCAGCCCCGGGGAAAGCGCAGAGGAAAAATATGGTACTTTAGAGGAAGACTCAGAAGAAGATTCAGAGGACGAATACGAGAGCCCAGAGGAAGATTCCATCTTAAAAAAAGAGGGTTTGATTGAGCATCGAGGAACAAAAGAATTTAGTCTAAAATACCAAAAAGAAGTAGATCGGTTTTTTTTCATTCTTCAAGAACTTCATATCTTGCCGAGATCATCATCCCTAAAGATACTTGACAATAGTATTATTGGAGTGAATACACAACTCACAAAAAATACAAGAAGTCGACTAGGCGGACTGGTCCGAGTGAAGAGAAAAAAAAGCCATACGGAACTCAAAATATTTTCCGGAGATATTCATTTTCCTGAAGAGGCGGATAAGATATTAGGTGGCTGTTTGATACCGCCAGAAAGACAAAAAAAAGATTCTAAGGAATCAAAAAAAAGGAAAAATTGGGTCTATGTTCAACGGAAAAAAATTCTCAAGAGCAAGGAAAAGTATTTTGTTTCCGTTCGCCCTACAGTGGCATATGAAATGGACGAAGGAAGAAATTTAGCAACACTTTTCCCGCAGGATCTCTTGCAAGAAGAAAATAATCTCCAAATTCGACTTGTCAATTTTATTTCTCATGAAAATAGCAAGTTAACTCAAAGAATTTATCACACAAATAGTCAATTTGTTAGAACTTGCTTAGTAGTGAATTGGGAACAAGAAGAAAAAGAAAAGGCTGGTGCTTCCCTTGTTGAGGTAAGAGCAAATGATCTTATTCGCGATTTCCTAAGAATTGAGTTAGTCAAGTCCACTATTTCGTATACACGAAAAAGGTATGGTAGGACAAGTGCAGGACCGATTCCCCATAATAGGTTAGATCGCGCCAATATCAATTCTTTTTATTCCAAGGCGAAGATTGAATCACTTAGCCAACATCCAGAAGCTATTGGCACTTTGTTGAATCGAAATAAAGAATACCACTCTTTGATGATTTTGTCGGCATCCAACTGTTCTCGAATTGGTTTATTCAAGAATTCAAAACATCCCAATGCGATAAAAGAATGGAATCCTAGAATTCCTATTCGAGAAATTTTTGGGCCCTTAGGCGCTATTGTAGCTAGTATATCGCATTTTTCTTCATCTTACTATTTACTAACGCATAATAAAATCCTGTTAAAAAAATATTTGTTCGTTGACAATTTAAAACAAACCTTCCAAGTACTTCAAGAACTTAAATACTCTTTAATAGATGAAAATAAAAGGATTTCTAATTTCGATAGTAACATAATGTTGGATCCATTCCTTTTGAATTGTCACTTTGTCCATCATGATTCTTGGGAAGAGACATTGGCAATAATTCACCTTGGACAATTTATTTGTGAAAATGTATGTCTATTTAAATCGCACATAAAAAAATCCGGTCAAATTTTCATTGTAAATATGAATTCCTTTGTTATAAGAGCAGCTAAACCTTATTTGGCCACTACAGGAGCAACTGTTAATGGTCATTATGGAGAAATCCTTTACAAGGGAGATAGGTTAGTTACGTTTATATATGAAAAATCGAGATCTAGTGACATAACGCAAGGTCTTCCAAAAGTGGAACAAATCTTTGAAGCGCGTTCAATTGATTCATTATCCCCGAATCTCGAAAGGAGAATTGAGGATTGGAATGAGCGTATACCAAGAATTCTTGGGGTCCCTTGGGGATTCTTGATTGGAGCTGAGCTAACCATAGCCCAAAGTCGTATCTCTTTGGTTAATAAAATCCAAAAGGTTTATCGATCCCAAGGGGTACAGATCCATAATAGACATATAGAGATTATTATACGCCAAGTAACATCAAAAGTGCGGGTTTCCGAAGATGGAATGTCTAATGTTTTTTCGCCTGGGGAATTAATCGGACTATTGCGAGCGGAACGAGCAGGACGAGCTTTGGATGAATCGATCTATTATCGGGCAATCTTATTGGGAATAACAAGGGCTTCCCTGAATACCCAAAGTTTCATATCTGAAGCAAGTTTTCAAGAAACTGCTCGAGTTTTAGCAAAAGCTGCCCTACGAGGTCGCATTGATTGGTTGAAAGGCTTGAAAGAAAACGTAGTTCTGGGGGGGATTATACCTGTTGGTACCGGATTCCAAAAATTTGTGCATCGTTCCCCACAAGACAAGAACCTTTATTTCGAAATAAAAAAAAAAAATCTATTCGCGTCGGAAATGAGAGATTTTTTGTTTCTCCATACAGAATTAGTTTCTTCAGATTCTGACGTAACAAACAATTTTTATGAGACATAAGAACCCCCATAAAAATATTTTTTACTTTACTAGACTTTTGAACTTAGAACACTAACAGGTCAAATTTTAGATTTTTAAGATTTTTATTTTAATAAGTAAAACAAGTCAGTTAATTCATTAAGGTGGTTATGTTTATACCATGTATCAATGGCCAACTCTTATCTTAGTACAAGGTTCTCTCGGAACAATTATTATTTATTTCAAGCTATTTCGGATCTTTCTTAATCTTCAAAAAGAACTAAATTCCGTAATGGAATGGTAGGATTAAAAAAAAGGAAGTGTGGAAAAAATGACAAGAAGATATTGGAACATTAATTTGAAAGAGATGATAGAAGCAGGAGTTCATTTTGGTCATGGTATTAAGAAATGGAATCCTAAAATGGCCCCTTACATTTCGGCAAAGCGTAAAGGTACTCATATTATAAATCTCGCTAGAACGGCTCGTTTTTTATCAGAAGCTTGTGATTTAGTTTTTGATGCAGCAAGTCAGGGAAAAAGTTTCTTAATTGTTGGTACCAAAAAAAGAGCAACAGATTTAGTAGCATCAGCTGCAATAAGGGCTCGTTGTCATTATGTTAATAAAAAGTGGTTCAGTGGTATGTTAACGAATTGGTCGATTACGAAAACTAGACTTTCTCAATTTAGAGACTTAAGAGCAGAAGAAAAAATGGGAAAATTCCACCATCTCCCAAAAAGAGATGTGGCAATCTTGAAGAGAAAATTATCTACTTTGCAAAGGTATCTCGGCGGGATCAAATATATGACGAGATTGCCAGACATTGTGATCGTCCTTGATCAGCAAAAAGAGTATATAGCTCTTCGGGAATGTGCCATTTTGGGGATTCCTACTATTTCTTTAGTCGATACAAATTGTGACCCGGATCTCGCGAATATATCGATTCCAGCCAACGATGACACTATGACTTCAATTCGATTGATTCTTAACAAATTAGTATTTTCAATTTGTGAGGGCCGTTCTCTCTATATAAGAAATCGTTGATTAAGAATATATAGTGAATTCTTGGGCAACTGCGTAAATTTATGGAATCACTTACTTTACTATATCTTTTTTTTTGCATAGAATTTTTTTTGCATAGAAAAAAGAAGGGGAATATTGATATATATTAGAGGGTATTGATATATATTATGATCTGATGTGCTTTCTTGGTATCCTAAATATAAGATTAATACTTCAAGTTGCTGAGTTGAGAAAGAGATGGTTGAATCAAAAGAATTCCTTTTTTGAAGTTCAATTTTTATCAGAGGACAATATGAATATTATACCTTGTTCCATTAAAACACTCAAGGGGTTATACGATATATCGGGTGTAGAAGTAGGCCAACACTTCTATTGGCAAATAGGAGGTTTCCAAATTCATGCCCAAGTACTCATCACTTCTTGGGTCGTAATTACTATCTTGCTAGGTTCAGTTGTCATAGCTGTTCGGAATCCACAAACCATCCCGACCGACGGTCAGAATTTTTTTGAATATGTCCTTGAGTTTATTCGAGACTTGAGCAAAACTCAGATTGGAGAAGAATATGGTCCCTGGGTTCCCTTTATTGGAACTATGTTCCTTTTTATTTTTGTTTCGAATTGGTCGGGTGCTCTTTTACCTTGGAAAATTATAGAGTTACCCCATGGGGAATTAGCAGCGCCCACGAATGATATAAATACTACTGTTGCTTTAGCTTTACTCACGTCAGCGGCATATTTTTATGCTGGTCTTAGCAAAAAAGGATTGAGCTATTTCGAGAAATATATTAAACCAACTCCAATCCTTTTACCAATTAACATCCTAGAAGATTTCACAAAACCATTATCGCTTAGCTTTCGACTTTTCGGGAATATATTGGCGGATGAATTAGTCGTTGTTGTTCTTGTTTCTTTAGTCCCCTTAGTAATCCCTATACCGGTCATGTTTCTTGGATTATTTACAAGCGGTATTCAAGCTCTTATTTTTGCAACATTAGCCGCAGCCTATATAGGTGAATCCATGGAGGGTCATCATTGAATTGACTCTTTTTGGAAATAGTATTTTTTTTTTTTGCAGCTTAGCTCAATTCATGCATGGTTCCAGATAATCTGCTTGGTTGCAAAAAAATAGTTAGAAATGCGTATGAATATATAGCCTAGAGTTGTAGGAGAGAGAATAGAATAGACTATATTATGGAATTTTCAAAGTATATATGCATTAAGGAGGGTGGAGTCAGGCTAGATCTATACTATAATATCCTTAATGTCTATAAGTGGAGTCCTCTTTTATGCAGGTTTCCACTTTAAGCAATGATTTTAGAATCCGATTCAATAGAAAATGAGAAAATATGCAAACAAAATAGAAGAAACAAATGTATATATATAGGATATTATATTATATATTCCTAGGTTAGATTCATTATCTAATCCGATATATGGATATGGAATTCCCTTCTATGTAGTTCGGACAATTCACATTATCATTTCAATTTGATTTCAATTTGTACTTTTTAGTTACTTTACTTCTCCCCAATAGAGCTTAGAAGTAAGAATTTATTGGTTGATTGTATCCTTAACCATTTCTTTTTTTTGACACGAGGAACTACTCACCATGAATCCACTAATTGCTGCTGCTTCTGTTATTGCTGCTGGATTGGCCGTAGGGCTTGCTTCTATTGGACCTGGAGTTGGTCAAGGTACTGCTGCAGGACAAGCTGTAGAAGGTATTGCGAGACAGCCAGAAGCAGAAGGTAAAATACGAGGTACTTTATTGCTTAGTCTAGCTTTTATGGAAGCTTTAACAATTTATGGACTAGTTGTGGCACTAGCGCTTTTATTTGCGAACCCTTTTGTTTAATCTTAAAAAAAAAATTCTTTCGATTTCGATTAGATACTTTTTTCTTTTTTTAGTAAATTGGTATTTGCTTCCACAATTCCAATTATATCAATACTTTATTTAATTTACTCCTATTTATTACTCCTGGAATTATCTATTTATCGGGACAGATAATACCCCATTCTAGGAAGGGCTGAGTTGAGTATTATTAATTTAGAAGATATGCTCACCTTCTTATTTCCCGTCCTTAGTTTAGGAAAGTGGAAAGTTTTTTCCTTTTATTTTAGGAATTTTGGGAACAGAACATTTCAACAAAGGAAGTCTTTCACCGGTCAAACAAGACGTAAGACTTAATCTAAAAGAAATTACTAGATTGAATCTATTTGCATTAAAAAAACCGATCAAAAAAGGGCGAGCGAAGTAAGTGATCGAAAAACTTTGTTCTTTGTTCGTCCTATCTATAAGAGGAGAGCATATGAAAAATGTAACCCATTCTTTCGTTTTTTTAGCTCACTGGCCATCCGCTGGCAGTTTCGGGCTTAATACCGATATTTTAGCAACAAATCTAATAAATCTAACTGTAGTGGTTGGTGTTTTGATTTTTTTTGGAAAGGGAGTGTGTGCGAGTTGTCTATTTCAAGAATAGATTGGATCTATCCGGCTGCACTTTATAATATTTTTTAGTATTTTTCGGATAAATAAGAAAAGGGTGCACGATCTCGACGAATTACTTCTGAATAAATTCAGAAATCATATGGAAGAACCATAGCATTTCGCGACTCATTGGTAAATCAACTTTGATTCTCTATAAACCAAGAATGTGAGACCATTAACACGGTTAAAGCTAAACTGCTTGAAGTCCAGGCAAAAAGAGGTACTCTTTCTACAACTATATTAGTATTAGTACCAATTTAAACGGGAAATAGCTAATGTAAAATTTATCTGATATAGAACACTCATATCGATAAAATGGTTTGAACTATTTACTAGAAAAAAAAGGGGGCACCCTGCCCTTTTTTAACCAATGCCGAATCGACGACCTATGTATAAAAAAGAGAAATTTTTTGGATTTGAAGAAAAAAAAAATAAAAAAGAATTCTATTAATTTTCATTTTCCATTTATTTAGTTAGTTTTTCTTAATGAAATTGAAATTATTAACTAGAGGGCAAATAAAAATAAAGAAACAACTTTGCTGACCATGATATATTTTTATCTAGGCGGAAGAGTCCTCTTAATATTTATCTAGTCTTATATAGGTTTCGGTATATTGAAATATAAACATAAAAAAGAAGATAGAGGATAGGCTCATTACTTAAAAAAAAGATATGGAAATAGCTATAGAAAAAAAAAAAGGAGCGTGAGAGCCAAATGAATCGAAAGATTCATGTTTGGTTCGGGAAGAGATCATAAAAGTTGTAAACTTACAAAATAATCTACTTTCATTAAAAGATTTATTAGATAATCGAAAACAGAGGATCTTGAGTACTATTCGAAATTCAGAAGAATTGCGTAGAGGGACCATTGAGCAACTCGAAAAAGCTCGGATTCGATTACAGAAAGTCGAACTAGAAGCGGATGAGTATCGAATGAATGGATACTCTGAGATAGAACGAGAAAAAGCAAATTTGATTAATGCTACTTCTATTAGTTTGGAACAATTGGAAAAGTCTAAAAACGAAACCCTTTATTTTGAAAAACAAAGGGCAATGAATCAGGTCCGACAGCGGGTTTTCCAACAGGCCGTACAAGGAGCTCTAGGAACTCTGAATAGTTGTTTGAATACCGAGTTACATTTCCGTACGATTCGTGCTAATATTGGCATTCTCGGGTCCCTGGAATGGAAGAAATAATTAAATTAATTAGGCCTTGAACTTCTACTTTCGTTTAGAATTTAGGCATTATTTTTCCCCTTGCTTCCGAAAAAAGAGTCAAGAAACACTAATGGCAACCCTTCGAGTCGACGAAATTCATAAAATTCTCCGCGAACGTATTGAACAATATAATAGGAAAGTAGGGATTGAGAATATAGGTCGCGTAGTTCAAGTGGGGGATGGGATTGCTCGTATTATAGGTCTTGGTGAAATAATGTCAGGTGAATTAGTCGAATTTGCAGAAGGTACTAGGGGTATTGCTCTGAATTTGGAATCCAAAAATGTTGGGATTGTATTAATGGGCGATGGGTTGATGATACAAGAGGGAAGTTTTGTAAAAGCAACAGGAAGAATTGCTCAGATACCCGTGAGTGAGGCTTACTTGGGTCGTGTTGTAAATGCTCTGGCTAAACCTATTGATGGGAAAGGCGAAATTATAGCTTCCGAATCTCGCTTAATTGAATCTCCTGCTCCAAGTATAATTTCCAGGCGTTCCGTATACGAACCTCTTCAAACAGGGCTTATTGCTATCGATTCGATGATCCCTATAGGGCGCGGTCAGCGAGAGTTAATTATTGGGGACAGACAGACTGGCAAAACAGCAGTAGCCACAGATACAATTCTCAATCAAAAAGGGCAAGGTGTAATATGTGTTTATGTAGCTATCGGTCAAAGAGCATCCTCCGTAGCTCAAGTAGTAACTACTTTCCATGAGGAGGGGGCCATGGAATACACTATTGTAGTAGCTGAAATGGCGGATTCACCTGCTACATTACAATACCTCGCTCCTTATACGGGAGCAGCCCTGGCTGAGTATTTTATGTACCGCGAACGGCATACTTTAATAATTTATGATGATCTCTCCAAACAGGCACAAGCTTATCGCCAAATGTCCCTTCTATTAAGAAGACCTCCCGGACGTGAGGCTTATCCAGGGGATGTTTTTTATTTGCATTCACGCCTTTTAGAAAGAGCCGCTAAATTAAATTCTCTTTTAGGCGAAGGAAGTATGACCGCTTTACCAATAGTTGAGACTCAATCTGGAGACGTTTCCGCCTATATTCCTACTAATGTAATCTCCATTACAGATGGACAAATATTCTTATCTGCGGATCTATTCAATGCCGGAATTCGACCCGCTATTAATGTGGGTATTTCTGTTTCCAGAGTAGGATCCGCGGCTCAAATTAAAGCCATGAAACAAGTAGCTGGCAAATCAAAATTGGAACTAGCGCAATTCGCAGAGTTACAAGCCTTTGCACAATTCGCCTCTGCTCTCGATAAAACAAGTCAGAATCAATTGGCAAGGGGTCGACGATTAAGGGAATTGCTTAAACAATCCCAGGCAAATCCTCTCCCAGTGGAAGAGCAGATAGCTACTATTTATACCGGAACAAGAGGATATCTTGATTCGTTAGAAATTGAACAGGTAAATAAATTTCTGGATGAGTTACGTAAACATCTAAAAGATACTAAACCTCAATTCCAAGAAATTATATCTTCTAGCAAGACATTCACCGAGCAAGCGGAAATCCTTTTGAAGGAAGCTATTCAGGAACAGCTGGAACGGTTTTCTCTTCAGTAACAAATAAATTTTGCATGTCTACTCTTGTTAGTAGAATAGGAATCGTTGAGAAAGCTTTTTCATTTGAATCATGCAAAAAAGTTTTCTTTGTTTTTAGTTTAGTATAGTTATTTAAAGAATAGATAGAAATAAGATTGCGTCCAATAGGATTTGAACCTATACCAAAGGTTTAGAAGACCTCTGTCCTATCCATTAGACAATGGACGCTTTTCTTTCATATTTTATTCTTTCTTTTATTTTTTTGCTTCTTCCGAGAAAAAACTGTTAGACCAAAACTCTTTTAGGAAATCAAAAAATCCAGATACAAATGCATGATGTATATATTATATCATGCATATATCATAAAGAAGGAGTATGGAGGCGGTAGTGGGAATCGAACCCGCAACCCCAAGGTTATGAGCCTTATGAGCTACCAAACTGCTCTATACTCTTAAACTAAAGAGGGGTAACTAGTGGATAAAAGAGGGTTGGATACGCCCCTCTACCAATATCTATACAAATAGAATAGTCCATTTATACAGAATGGTAAAGAGGGCTCCTCTATGATTATCAATTCCAGAAATCCATACAAATACGAAAGGGTATTTTATCCTTACCAACTGGATCTTGTTGCACCCGGTAACAAACATTCATAAACCATTTCTCGAAGTACGTGTCCGGATAGCCCAAAATGTCGATAGTTAGCTCTAGGTCTTCCGGTCAAAAAACAACGTCGATGAAGGCGTGTAGGTGCACTATTACGCGGTAGGGATTGCAATTTTTCTCGCATTTTCGTTTTTTCACTCAAACTCAAGGGAGAAACTTTGCTTCTTATCTTTTTTTTTAAAGATTGACGAATCAAATGATATTTCTGTTCTAATTTCTGCCGCTTCTTCTCCCTCTGAATCAAACTTTTTTTTGCCATAATGTGTCGTTGCTATTATTACCAAGTATACGGTTCTAATCCTAGATGGAAAAATAAATAGAAAAAGAAATCTAAAAAGGCAGATCCTCCCTCTCTATCAAGAGTAATGAACTAGGTGCTGATACAGTACAAAAAAACAAACTAAATTAACCAAACTTGCCTGATGTTGAGGCAATCAAGAAAGCTGCATAAGTGAATATATAACCCACGGAAAAGTGAGCTAATCCAACCAATCTTGCTTGCACAATGGAAAGAGCCACGGGCTTATCTCTCCAGCGAATTAAATTAGCTAAAGGTGTGCGTTCATGAGCCCATGCTAAAGTCTCAATTAATTCCTGCCAATACCCCCGCCAGGAAATTAAGAACATAAATCCAGTAGCCCAAACAAGATGTCCAAATAAGAACATCCACGCCCATACCGATAAACTATTCATCCCAAAAGGATTATATCCATTGATAAGTTGTGAAGAGTTTAACCATAGGTAATCTCTTAACCATCCCATCAAATAAGTGGAGGATTCATTAAATTGTGAAACGTTGCCCTGCCATAATGTGATATGTTTCCAATGCCAATAAAAAGTAACCCACCCAATGGTATTTAACATCCAGAAAACTGCCAAATAAAATGCGTCCCAAGCAGAAATATCACAAGTACCGCCGCGCCCTGGGCCGTCACAAGGAAAACTATATCCAAAATCCTTTTTATCTGGCATTAATTTGGAACCGCGTGCATCTAAAGCGCCCTTTACTAAAATCAATGTAGTTGTATGCAAACCTAGAGCAATAGCATGATGAACCAAGAAATCCCCAGGTCCTATTGTTAAGAAAAGCGAATTACTATTCTCATTAACAGCATTCAACCATCCGGGCAACCATAGGCTTCGACCCGCATTGAAAGCGGGGCCATTCGTTGAAGATAAGAGTATATCGAACCCATATGTCGTCTTGCCATGAGCAGATTGTATCCATTGGGCAAATATAGGTTCGATCAAGATTTGCTTTTCTGGAGTACCAAAAGCAAGCATGACGTCGTTATGAACATAAAGGCCCAAGGTATGGAATCCTAGAAAGAGGCTAGCCCAACTTAAATGAGATATGATAGCTTCTTTATGGTCTAACATTCTTGCCAATACATTATCCTCATTCTGTTCCGGATTGTAATCCCTAATGAAAAAAATAGCTCCATGAGCAAAAGCCCCTGTCATGATGAACCCTGCAATATATTGGTGATGAGTATATAAAGCAGCTTGAGTAGTAAAGTCTTGTGCTATGAATGCATAAGGAGGTAAAGAGTACATATGTTGAGCTACTAAGGAAGTAATAACCCCTAAAGAAGCTAGAGCAAGACCTAACTGAAAATGAATCGAATTGTTGATTGTGTCATAAAGGCCCTTATGCCCACGCCCTAATCGACCCCCCGGAGGAGTATGCGCTTCTAAAAGATCTTTAATACTGTGCCCAATTCCGAAGTTAGTTCGATACATGTGACCGGCAATGAGAAAAATAAATGCAATAGCTAAATGATGGTGAGCCATATCGGTCAGCCACAAACTTTGTGTTTGTGGATGGAATCCCCCAAGAAGAGTTAGAATGGCAGTTCCCGCTCCTTGAGCGGTACCAAATAAATGATTACTCGAATCAGGGTTTTGGGCATAAAGATTCCATTGACCCGTCAAAAGGGGTCCCAACCCCTGGGGATAGGGTAATACATCTAAGAAATTATTCCATCGAACGTACTCCCCCCTGGATGCGGGAATAGCAACATGAACTAAATGTCCTGTCCAAGCCAAAGAACTTACCCCGAAAAGTCCTGACAAATGATGATTGAGACGAGATTCCGCGTTTTTGAACCACGAAAGGCTTGGTTTCCATTTGGGTTGTAGATGTAACCAACCCGCTATTAAGGACAGCGTAGAAAGAAATAATAGAAAAAGAGCTCCAGTATAAAGATCCTCATTGGTGCGTAATCCTATTGTATACCACCACTGATAAACTCCAGAATAAGCAATATTCACTGGACCAGCAGCACCTCCTCGAGTAAAGGCTTCCACAGCGGGTTGACCAAAATGAGGATCCCAAATCGCATGAGCAATAGGTCTTACGTGTAAAGGATCCTGTATCCATGATTCAAAATTTCCTTGCCAAGCTACATGAAACAGATTTCCGGACGTCCATAGAAAGATTATTGCTAATTGCCCAAAGTGAGAAGCAAAAATGTTCTGATAAAGACGTTCTTCAGTAATATCATCATGACTTTCGAAATCATGTGCGGTAGCAATACCAAACCAAATACGACGAGTAGTGGGGTCCTGAGCTAAGCCTTGGCTAAACCTGGGAAATCTTAATTCCATAATGCCTTTCAAATCCTCCTAGCCACTATCCTACTGCAATAATTCTCGCTAAGAAGAATGCCCATGTCGTGGCAATTCCACCCAGAAGGTAATGGGTTACTCCTACAGCGCGTCCTTGTATAATGCTCAAGGCTCTAGGCTGAGTAGCAGGAGCAACTTTTAATTTGTTATGAGCCCAAACGATAGATTCAATGAGTTCTTGCCAATAACCACGGCCGCTGAATAAAAACATTAAACTGAAGGCCCAGACAAAATGAGCACCTAAGAAAAAAAGACCATATGCAGATAATGAAGAACCATAAGACTGAATGACTTGCGATGCCTGTGCCCACAAGAAATCTCGAAGCCACCCATTAATCGTAATGGAACTCTGTGCAAAGTTTCCCCCTGTAATATGAGTTACCACCCCTTGATCACTTATAGTACCCCAAACATCCGACTGCATTTTCCAACTGAAATGGAAAATGACTACCGAAATTGCATTGTACATCCAGAATAAACCTAAGAAAACATGATCCCAGGCGGATACTTGACATGTTCCCCCTCGGCCAGGCCCATCGCAAGGAAAGCGAAAACCTAGATTTGCTTTATCGGGTATCAAACGGGAACTCCGAGCAAATAAAACACCTTTCAAAAGTATTAATACAGTCACATGTATGGTAAATGCATGAATGTGATGGACTAAAAAATCTGCGGTTCCTAATGGAATAGGTAACAAAGCCACTTTGCCACCTACTGCTACTAACTCGCCGCCTCCCCACGTTAAGCTAGTACTTGTTGTTGCACCAGGAGCTGTTACGCCAGGCGCAGTAGCATGGATATTTTGTACCCATTGAGCAAAGATAGGTTGTAATTGTATGGCAGTATCCGAAAACATATCTTGTGGACGGCCTAAAGCACTCATGGTATCATTATGAATGTACAAGCCAAAACTGTGAAAACCTAGAAATATACATACCCAGTTAAGGTGGGATATGATTGCATCGCGGTGTCTAAGGACGCGATCTAATAGATCGTTGTATCGAGTAGTTGGATCATAGTCTCTTACCATAAAAATTGCTGCATGTGCAGCAGCACCGACTATTAGAAATCCGCCAATCCACATGTGGTGTGTGAACAAGGAAAGTTGTGTACCATAGTCAGTAGCTAGGTATGGATAGGGAGGCATAGAATACATATGATGAGCTACAACAATGGTTGTAGAGCCTAGCATAGCTAGGTTAAGAGATAATTGAGCATGCCATGACGTTGTTAAGATTTCATAAAGACCCTTATGGCCTTGTCCTGTAAATGGGCCCTTGTGAGCCTCCAAAATATCTTTAAGTCCATGGCCAATACCCCAATTGGTCCTATACATATGACCTGCGATTAGGAAAAGAATAGCAATAGCTAAATGATGGTGCGCAATATCGGTCAGCCAGAGACCACCGGTTACTGGATCTAGTCCTCCGCGAAAAGTCAGAAATTCTGCGTATTTGGACCAATTTAAAGTGAAAAAAGGGGTTGCTCCTTCGGCAAAACTAGGATAAAGTTGAGCCAAAAGGTCCCGATTCAAGATAAATTCATGAGGAAGTGGTATCTCTTTAGGATCCACCCCAGCGTCAAGAAATTGGTTAATTGGTAAAGATACATGAATTTGGTGCCCCGCCCAAGAAAGAGACCCAAGTCCTAATAATCCCGCTAAGTGGTGATTCAACATGGATTCTACATCTTGGAACCAGGCCAATTTGGGAGCGGCTTTGTGATAATGGAACCAACCAGCAAAAAGCATTAACGCTGCAAAAATCAATGCACCAATTGCAGTACAATAGAGTTGTAATTCACTAGTTATTCCAGATGCTCGCCAAAGCTGAAAAAAACCAGAGGTTATTTGGATTCCTCGGAAACCCCCGCCTACATCACCATTCAATATTTCTTGCCCTACTATAGGCCAAACTACCTGAGCACTGGGTCCAATGTGAGTAGGATCACTTAGCCATGCTTCATAATTGGAAAAACGGGCGCCATGAAAGTACATGCCACTCAACCAAAGAAAGATAATGGAAAGTTGCCCGAAATGAGCACTAAAGACTTTTCGAGAAATCTCCTCCAAATCACCAGTATGACTATCGAAATCGTGAGCATCAGCATGTAGGTTCCAGATCCAAGTGGTAGTATCAGGGCCCTTAGCTAGTGTTCTTGAGAAATGGCCGGGTCTGGCCCATTCCTCAAAAGATGTTTTTACAGGATCCCTATCCACAACAATTTTTACTTCTGGTTCCGGCGAACGAATAATCATTAAGTCCTCCTCTTTCCGGACAAGACATACAAAGAGACCCGCCAACTGTCTTTTTAGTGAATCTTTGAAAGATATATATTTTGAAAGATAGATTTTGAAAGATAGATTTTGAAAGATAGATATTGTGATTAGTTCTTTTCTTTACTATCTACCATCCTTCTATTTTTTTTTTAGTTATTCACTGGAGCAATTATATATTGAAGTCAATCCGAGGCAAGTGTTCGGGTCTATTATGACATAAAGATTAGGTGCCTAACGGACATTGTTTATCTTGAAAAACAAATATTTCTCGACGTAAGAAAAAAATCTTTTTTATTTTTAATTTAAGAAACTAGTGTATTTTTTTTGAGGGCATAAGCTCCTATCTATATCTACTTTCCTTGAGCATAATATAGGGTTTTTTATTTGATTCTAAATTCCAAGATAACTCATTAGAATTATTAATAAGATGGTCCTAATATATTAGCAATATTTAGATTGCCCCCTCTTTTTATTCACTTTATTACTTCTATTCTAGACCCTATCCATATGGTTTATTCTTATGAAATATCATATAAAATAGAAGGTATAAGAAATGGATATAATGAAATTCTTGATTCGATCTTACGACCTAATTTATTTGATTAATGGATCAACAACCAAACCACCCATTTTATGAAAAAGAAGGAGCATGGTCTTATTCAAATTCAAAGCGCTTCGTAATCTTCAACCAGTTCTGTGCTTCAATATAATTTCCCGGAGTAAGCGCTATAGCTTGTTTCCAATATTCAGCAGCTTGATCAAACCAAGCTTCCGCAATTTCCGAATCACCCTGTAGAATGGCCTGTTCTCCTCGGTCGGAATAGGAAGTTCCTTCCCTTAGAACCGTACTTGAGAGTTTCCTACCTCATACGGCTCAGAAATTGCTATCTGAATTTCCCCTATCTTAACTGAATTCGATTTATCAAAAATCGATCCAATTTGTTCTTGGGTTAAGCAGAAGAAATTAATTACCTAAGTTTCAAACCCTAATTTTTATCAATAATCAGTTTGATCTTTTTTCCCACCTTCAGAAGAATGAAGCATAGATAGATATAGAGCCTTCGTTCAAATTTTCTGAGAGGTAACTATCCCGGTTTCATATATGAAATCTCTATAGAATCCTTGAAAAAGACTTTTTTCCATAAGAAAGAAAAAAGAACTTACTATCTTTGGGATCTGATACTACACCGCTGCTTAATCCCTTAGTGGATCGGCTCTATTACATAAGCGGATTCCTAAATTTTGCCCCATATCATGGGATAAGTAAGCAGTTTTTTTTAGTTGTATCGACCCAGTCGCTCACTAATTGATCTTTACGGTGCTTTCTCTATCAATTTGAGAAACTTTATCCATAGAGTAGTAGTATAGGCCATACTTTCTTCGTTTTTTGATTCTCGTGAAGTGTCCTTCCTTCCTACAGCTGATAGGGAAAAATCGTTGTTTTTACGATCCCT